>NC_051086.1:95017395-95264895 GCF_004664715.2 Peromyscus leucopus | reverse complement strand
ATGTGCAGGGCTGGCTAGGAGAATCGGGCAGAGAGCATCTGTTAGCTATGATTCTGGGCACTGGCAGGGAATAAACCAGATCACCCAATGTCCTATCAGATATAGGGTGGCTACCCTAGACGAGCAGGCATTTGACTGCTTCCCTCTGTTGACAAATCCACCATTATAAATAAGCTGGAGCCAAGTACAGTAGCTGAGAACAAGCATTCTTTATTATTTCCCCAGGTGGCTATTTGTAACATTGAATGTGAAGATAATTGTGTTTTTTTCACCTAGACTAGACCCAGTGGATTGCTCTGGTGTGCACAGTTAGTGAGGTCTACCTGAGCTCAGAAGTTGCAGGGCTAAGTAGCCACAGCCCAGAACAACACACTGCTGTAGAAACCCAGTGCAGAAGAACTGGGTATGTAGGAGGGCTCTGTGTGGGAATGAGGGCAGCTGGCCCCCAAAGGAGAGTGGGTGACTGTTAATCTGTTCCCTTTTGGAAATGGAGTACTCAGCTGTTTTTTTCTGTGAGGCATTTGCATATAGACTCCTGTTTGCTCACTGGGCATTTGATCTCATCTGGGGTTTTCCACCTCTGTACAGTCCGGTTAGCGGGTGGGACCCGCTGTTGTCTTGAATGTAGCCGCTCGGCTACAATAGTCTGCCTGTCTGCAGTCCTTCTTGCTCTCCCAAGCCATTTTCCTCTTCCCTAGTTTCCCTTTGGTGATATCATATAACAGCAACCCTCTGTTATCTCACGCTGCTTAAGCAAGGTAGCCTGAATGATTGTTGACAGGAGAGCCAAGACACAGTGAGCTGCTAAGAGGTTTTGTGTTTACGTGGTGCCTTGCCCAGCCCTTGGGCTTCTCACTTGGCTAGGAGTGCTACTCTTTCTGAAGGTAGCAGCTGGGATTCTGACTGTGAACAGGACCTCTTTTCTTTCCCAGGCTCCTCTGGGAAGGGGTGCAAATGAGTCAGAGTGGTTCTTGCCTAAGAACCAGAGATCTCTCCCCTTGGCTGCATTTGCTAAAGAGGGGTCCTTTTTGCTGACTACAGAAACACCAGGAAGAGGAGGCAGGGAGGTGAGCTGTGGAGATGGCAAGAGCTGGGCCAGGAAAACGGGAAGATGGCTTACTGAGCACATCTGGAGGGAGAACACCTTGTACAGTGTGGGGAGGACCCTGAGAAGTGTTTTTCCTTGTCTGTTCTGTGGTGTCACTGTGGACACCAGCTGTGACATAGATGTCAGAGCATCTAATTGTTGACACTTCAGCCATCAGTCAGGGCACAAATGGGAAATAATCAAGGAGAAATTGGAGGTTCAAATCAAAAGAAAGCCCTTGAGCTGGGGATGTGACTTGCCAGATTCCTGAGGATCGGGGTTCAGTCTGTAGCTCACACATAACCCACAGAAAGACAAAGGCAGGACTGGGGTTATAGTTCAGGTGACAGAGAGCTTGCCTAGCACCCATTTGCCACCACTGCATACACTGGGCATGGTGGTGCACCCCGTAACCCTGGAACTCAGTAGTGAGATGCAGGAGGATGAGAAGAGTTAGGTCAGCCTCGGCTACATACAGAGTTCTAGACTAGCCTGCCTGGGCTCCGTGGGACCGTGTCAGGGAATAGGATGAGAAGAAGGTCTAGGTCGGTGAGATTTTTTTGGGGGCACATATTTTGTCTTCCTTTTCCTCTGATTTATCTTTCATCTTTTAAATATTTATTTAATTTTAGTTTTGTGTGTGTGTGTCTGTGTGTCTGTCTGGGGGTATGTGCACATGAATGGCCTCAGAGACCAGAAGAAATTGGAGGATTCCCCAGAGCTGGATATTTGATATGGGTGTTGAGATATCATTTGATATGGGTGTTGAGAGCAAAACCTAGGTCCCATGCAAGAGCAGGGCATGTTCTTAACCACTGAGCCACATTCTAGCCCTGTCTGTCATCCTAAATCACATGGCTCGATAGCCTTCCCTCGCCCACAGTTCCCAATTGCCACTGCCTCGTGTGGTCTGGGTCTTTGCTGCCTTGGGTAAACTCCGTTTAAGTGAGAGTTCAGATTTGAATGACTGGTGTCAGGTATGCTGGACAAATAGCAGAATTCTTTAGAAGGGGAGGGTCCGGCTTTTGTTTCCTCAAGCAGACAGAGAAGTGGAGAGGACGGGATATCCCTTGGGGGCCACGCTGCACCCTTGTACAGTTCCTTTTGAATGAGTTGCCAGTTGGCCTCTTGGGGAGAGGAAGTAGCCAAGCGTCTGTCTCTGAGGCAGCTCCTTGGGAACTGGAACGTGGGAAGTGTCCTGAAGTAGCTCTGACCTCACTGTGGTGCTGTCATTCACAGTCCCAAGGATAAGCAGATGGAGGGCTGAGGTCTCCATCTTGAGCCTCAGAAGTCATTTGCCCTTGGTCTTCAGTCAAGGAGAGAGACTTCGGAGCCTCCACTTCTTCGAGACTTGGCTCTGGGTCTGACTTGGCTCCAGGCTCAAGTCCCAAAGGCCCATGTTCTCTGACACCTTCCAGAGGAAGAGCACTGGGTGGCTTCCTCACTTCTGGGTGGACGCTCTTGCTCTCTGGAAGAAAGGTCTCCAAAGGTCTGTGTACCGAGAGGCAGAGTGATTTCTCAGGGGCAGCAGGGACATCTGTCTGGGTTGTTGGTAAAGCCAGGGGGCCTGATTCATCAGATGGGGGTCTGCTTTCCTCCCATGGACAGATGTCTGCCATGGTGCCCTTGATTTTATTTCCTTCTGGGTCTGTCACTTCCCATTGACATAATTCTGCTAGCCTCTGCCCTGGGCTACTTGCTCCATGGGGGCTGACCTTGGGGTGGTCTGTGTCCGTGGCCTCTGCCTCTGGAAATAGCCCTGCTGTTGCTGTGCCTTCTGAGGGGTAGACTGCCTCTGCCGCTTCTAAAAAGTGTCCTTCAGCCCCTCCAGCCCCCTGTGACTCTCCATCCTGCCCCCGGTCCAGTGCCCCCTCCCCCACCGTCCCTGAACTTGCTTCCCAAGGGCAGATCTCCGCTTTCTTGGCAGAGGGAACTTCTTCTACTTCCCAAGGACACACTCTTGCCTCCCTGACCCCCACACAGTCCACTTTCTCGGAACTGCCCTTGCCTCCATCAGAAGCACCTGTGGCTGGTTGCACCCCAAAGTCCTGACTCTCCCCGAGACACATAGCTTCCTGCTCCCCAAAGCTCCTGGTCTGTGGCATTTTCTGGACTGCCACACCTTTGGGCTCTGGTTTTTCAGGGGCTCTTTCTTTTTCTTCCTGAGATTCCTCCTTTTCATCCTGTTCTGATATCTGTGTCTCCTGTAATTCTCCCCGTCACCTTCCAGGGACAGACTTCAGCCTTGGTGTCACTGTCAGGGTCAGACTGATCTGGGACCGGAGCATCCCATGGGCACACCTCCGCAACCCTCCCGCCAGTACTGACCGGTGTCTGGGCGCTGGCTCTGGGTTGGTCAGAGTACTGACCGGGAGGGTGCGGGGAGGGGCTGGCCAGCATCACGCCCTCCCAGGGACAGACAGACTGGAGCTCCTTGCTTGTTCCTTCCCCGTCAGCAGGGAACTGGGATTTCGAAGCTGTAGCTTTTTCTTGGGGTGTGTGTTCTGGGAGGGAACCCGACCTCAGGTTTTGTCGCAGGCTTCCCTTCTCTGTTACCCTGTCACTTGCTTCTGAGGACTGTCCCTCTGCCACCTGACTACTGATGCTGCTGGGCAAATCTGAGACCGTGGGGGCCTGGGCAGATGGTTCCCTCAAATCCTCGTCCTTCTGAGGGCTGATGGCTTCCTGTTCCTGGTGGAGTTTTGCATCCCCTTTTGATGTTCCTCTTGGAAGGGAAGCCCCACCTTTTCCAGCTTCCTTGGGCCTCGCTCCGCTGGCTCACTCCCCGACTCTTGCTCCACTTCGCTCACTTCCCAGGGACACACCTCTGTTGGCCTGGAGCTCGTGTGGTCAGTTCCTGGAGCCCATTTTTTGGTTTCTCCGAGCTCAGAGCATCTGGCTGCTGAGAAGAGTCCCCTGGACGCACGCTGTCCCGGGGACAGACCACCTCCTTCTCCAGGCATGGCCTCTCTGGCTTCTTTGGAGGAGTAGCAGCTCTCTGCCTGGGCCCAGAGTCTGCGGCAGTCTGAGCTGTATCATTCCGAGAGACCCCACAGGCTTCAGCTCCCACAGTCCTTTCCTCTCCAGCCCCAGCAGCACCCACCTCCCAGGGGCAGCTCTTGGCCTTCTCAGCTGTCAGGCTCTCCTCCACGTCCCACGGGCAGATCTCAGCAGCTTTGGCTCCCACACTGCCTTGCCTCTGGAGAGTGGCTTGGGGTTTCCCTGAGTCTTTTTGCGGGGTGCTGCTAGGTCCATGCTCTCCCAGGGGCAGATTGCTTCCTGCTTTGGATCTGCCCCCCAGCCTTTTCCCACGTTTGGATTCTTGCTTTTCCAGGTATTTTCTCCTCGTCTTTTTGAGATTCTCTTCCTTTGAGTGTGTGTTCTGATGCCCTGTCCTGGGTTCTTCCATCTACTTCCCAGGGACAGATTTCTGCCGTCGAGGGTGCTTGGGTTTTTCCATCTACTTCCCAGGGACAGATTTCTGCCGTCGAGGGTGCTTGGGTTCTTCCATCGACTTCCCAGGGACAGATTTCTGCCGTCGAGGGTGCTGCCTGCTTTTCTTCTGGCTTGAGTGCTTCCCAAGGACACACTTGCAGCGCCTGGCTGCCCTCACTGCTTAGTAACTGCACAGCACCCTTAGATGAGGAGTTGTCTGGATGTGGGCTGGACTGCTCGGGGGCTGGGTCCTCCCAGGGGCACACTGACTCCTGCCCCTGATAGACAGTAGGCGCTGTCCTCGCAGTTTGCTCCCCCATCTCTCCCAAGTACCCCTTCCTGGATGCAGTCTCCTTGCCCGGGAGAGACCCCCCCTCTGTTCCCTGATTCAGTGTTTCTGCTCCCAGCTCCCAGGGACAGACCTCAGCTTTCCTGTCTGTAGGTGCATCTCCTACCTCCCATGGGCAGACCTCTGCAATACCGCTGCCCAGACTCCCTGAGCTTCCCGGGGCTTGAAGTGAGACTGCTGAGGGACCCCGAAAATCTGTACTTTCCCAAGGACAAAGAGACACCAGGTCTCTGCCCAGATTCTGTTCGCTCCAGAAGGTTCCCTTTTGGGGGGATTTCTGCCTTTCTTCGGGGGGTTCCTTCACTCTCTGGGCCAATGTCTCCTCCCCCACGTCACTCAGCTCCCAGGGGCACAGCTCAGCCTTGGCAACCTCGGGCAGGAGAACCTCTGGGTGCCTTCCTCCCCCCACCCCCTCCGTACTGCCCGCTTCTGCAGACCTGCCCTGGGTTCTGTCAGAGTCCTGATGGGCCGACTGAGGAGACAGACCTCCAGGGTCGGCACTTTCCCAAGGACACACTGCCTCCTGGCTCCGGACAAGCCTCTCCGGCTTTTTCCCAGTAATGGCACCCACACCCCCAGGCTCTGATTCCTCTGGGGCTTTCTCCCTCCCTTCCCAGGAACTACTTAGAACTTGTCTTGATGGAGTCTTCTCAAGGCCTCCTTCAGTCCCCTCCCAGGGGCAGATTTTGGCCTTGCTGCTACTCTCTGGCTGGCATATCCCTGATTGAGTTACTTCCCAGGGGCATACCTCTGCCACCCTGTGGTCAGCACTGCCGAGGGGCAGGAGGGTGGTATTTGCCACCTCTTGGTCTCCCACAGAGGATTCCCTCGCCTGTTCAGCATTTTTATCCCCAAAAACTTGCCTCAGTGTAGCAAGCCCCATTTTACTGATCCTCTCGCCTCTCCTCTCCCCGGGGCCCTGCGATGCCCTCTTGTCCCTATTTTCTTGTTCTCTGCTGCCCTCTTTGTGACAGACCTGGAGCATTCTGCTGGTGTGAGCATTCTGTTGGTTCTGGAGGGACTCCTCATCCTCACAGAGGGTGAGGGCCGCCTGCTTGCTCACTGCTTTGGGCCGGCCTAGCCTGGGAGATCGGGGTGGAGCGCCCGTGCTCACTCCCGTGGGCTCTCCCTTCCCAGTCTCAGAGGCGTCCTCCCCACCTTCCTTCTCTTTATAGGTGCTCCTAGAACGGGTCAGAGCCTTGATGGCCAGGCCCAGGCTGCGCACGGAGCCCTGCTGCAGCGGTGTCTTGAGGCTGTGGGATTTTGAGAGGACCTTGGGCTTGTCCTCATCCGCATCATCAGCTTCCGCCTGGACATGTCCGTCCTCTGCGGTCCTCTCACTCTCCCCAGTCCCCCTTCTCTCCACTGCCACCGAGAGGGCCCTCCAGATCTTGGTACGAGCTGAGGCAGGGGGGTGGCTGCCTTGCTCTGGCCCCGTGGGGCTTTCCTGGACCACATTTTCTTTCTTTCCCGGCAGTTCTGCGTTCTCCCAGGGGCAGATGAAAGTGAGTAGGGTGGGACTCTGGGGGGGCATTGGGACGGGTGCCAGGACAGAGGTGGGGGTTGGGGCCAGAGCTGGCAACGGAACAGGAGCCAATGTGGGGGTCGGGGTGGGAGACAGCATTCTTGGCTCTCCCAGGTAGGCCCCAGACAGAGCGAAGATGGGTGTGGAGACCTGGTGCCGGATGGGTGGGTGAGGCAGCCTCCTGCCAGCCTCCTCGTGAGGCCTCCCAGGGGTGTGAGAGCCGTCCACACTGCTGCTCTTGGCCGGGGAAGGTGGGGCTGAGAGGGGAGCCCTCAGGGGCCGCTCCGACCTCCTGGCCGACGGCCTCCGCACTGGGCTCACCGTGGCGGCCTCAGCCTTCTTTCGCTCCTCTCTCTCTTTTGCCTGCCGATAGGTTTCCTCCAGGTAGGCCTGACTGGCCACAAGCAGAGCCTTTTCCCTGGAGCCAGCCACCACACTGAGGGACTTGTGCAGGGAGATGGGCCTGGCGCGGGGGAGCCTTTCTCCCACCGTCAGGTTGTGAGCACTGGCCGACCTGAAGCCCAGCGCTGGGGGCCCCTCTCCGTGGCCCTCCGAGGCTGGCGAGGCCCTCCTGGACAGGGTTCTCCTCAGCGTGTTATGCTCCCTGTGGTGCTCATAGGTGCTGCGGGTCTTGCGCAGGGCCGGTGGCTTCTCAGTTTCTTGAAGGCTGGAGCTGAGAAGCCTGCGTCTGGAAGAGCCTGGCAGGCTGCCGCGGCCTGGAGAGCCCGAGTCCCGGGAGTGCTGCCTAGCCAGGGCCTCGGGGAACTCAGCCAGGTACCTCATGAAAGAGCGCCCCAGGCCCTGGCGCGAGCTGCTCCGCTTCTTGGGCAGGTGGGGGTTGTTAGCCGCCATCTCCTTGGTCTTGCGGACCTCTAGCTGGGCGTAGAGCTTCTTCAGCTCATCCTGCAAGGAAGGGGCGGGCAGCAGAGCCACCTCTGAGATGGCTGAGCCCGACCCCCCCAGTGCTGCTCCCCCCCCGTGCAGCTCCCCCCACCAGTGCTGCTCCCCCCACCAGTGCCGCTCCCCCCTACCGGTGCTGCTCCCCCACCAGTGCTGCTCCCCCCACCACCAGTGCTGCTCCCCCCAGTGCTGCTCCCCCACCAGTGCTGCTCCCCCCTCCCCCCACCAGTGCGCTCCCCCCCCCAGGCCGCTCCCCCCCACCAGTGCTGCTCCCCCCACCAGGGCTGCTCCCCCCCCGCTCCCCCCCAGGGCTGCTCCCCCCCCCAGGGCTGCTCCCCTCCTTGGCCCTCGGTGAAACTATTTTCTTTGGGGCACCACTTCTCCACCAAGCTGCTTCCTTTCTTGTTTCTAAACCTCAGAATTCACCACTCTGTTCCTGAGAGACCAGAGCCAAGCTGGTCTGACTTGGATCCATTCGGTCCTGAGGGTTCAGGGTGCCCTCACTTCTCTGGAGCATGGAGGGCAGGGCTGGCTTTGAGACTGCTGACCCACGTGTGTCTCAAAGCTATTTTATTGACCTCTCTGTACCTCCCTCTGCATCTTCTTTGGTTTTAGGGTTTTGCTGTTGTGGTTGTTGTTGTTTGGGAAGAAATTCAGAGCAGGGAAGTTTTCATTGACACTGACATGTAACATTCCCCATCCACTAGTCCCATCAGTCTCCTAGAATGTTCTAAGGAAGTGAACACAGGTTACATAGAAGATGCAGAGGTGCCAGGTGTGGTGGCGCACGCCTTTAATCCCAGCACTTGGGAGGCAGAGGCAGGCGGCTCCCTGAGTTAGAGGCCAGCCTGGTTTACAAATGAGTTCCAGGACAGCCAGGACTATACAGAGAAATCCCATCTCAAAAAAACAAAAAACAAAACAAAAAACCCAAACAACAATAAAATTGAAGAAGATGCAGAGGCACAGACTTTCTAGTCCCACAGCTGACTCTGAGGGTCGTTAGCCATTCCACTGTGCTAGGGACTTAAGGCTTTTCTAGCCTGCCCCCACCCTATGAAGAGAACACAGGAGATTAAGAGTATACTCTTGGCTGGACCTGGGCCTTCAGGGCCTTGGCATCTGGGTTTGGGGAGTTCTTTTCAATTGGATGGTATGTGACCGGGGGTGGTAGAAAAGGGAGGTGCAGTCTTGGAGGAGGGAGTACTTGTGGTGATTCAGTGGTGCGTAGCCCTGTGGCAGCACAGCTGTGTTCCCCTGCTCAGTCCTTACAAGTTGATATCAAAGGAATCGGGGTGGAGGAGGGGGACCTACCCGGATATCCCCTGCGTCCAGGCTGCGCTCGCTCCAGGCTGAGGCGATGCTGCTGTTGAGGTAGGAGCCTGAACGTTGCAGTTCCAGCTCGTCCTCATACACTTCATCCAAGATCTCCTCTCGGGGAGGCGCCCCTGGCTTCCAGAACTAGCCAAGAAGAGGGGGGGGAATGGGACAACAATGGCATCCTGCCCACTTCCGCCTTCACCTACGCTGCCTTTCCTTCAGGAGTCTTCACCCTCCTGATCCAGAATCCACGGCTTCAGAGAATTTTATTCCCTGTCATTCTTCAGCACTGACCGGCACAGTATCCTTAGGCATGGCCTTCAGCTCCCCAACCCGCCTCTATTGACTGTTCCCCACATCTTCAGAGTCCACTATCTGGATTAAAAGGATACCAGACATGGTGGCCTTTAATCCCAGCATTCGGGAGGCAGAGACAGAGGCAGAGGCAGGCAGTCTCTGCGAGTTCAAGGCCAGCCTGGTCTATATAGCTAGTTCTAGGACAGCCAGGGCATATAGTGAGACTGTCTCAAAAAACAAACAAACAAGGCCTGCCTGGGCTACAGAGTGAGTTCCAGGAAAGGTGCAAAGCTACACAGAGAAACCCTGACTCGAAAAACCAAAAAAAACAAAAACAGCCGGGTGGTGGTGACACATGCTTTTAATCCCAGCACTCAGGAGTCAGAGGCAGGAAGATCTCTGTGAGTTCCAGGACAGCGAGGGCTACACAGAGAGACCCTGTCTCAAAAAACAAAACCAAAAACCCAAAAACAAAACACAAAACAAAACAAAGCCAACCAAACAAACAAATTCTTCCTCCATCCCTAGCTCTATGTTGCTTTCTTGGAAACTGGAGCAGGGAATAGCTTCCTCTCTAACCAAGCCCTTGCCTGGGATGCTCATCATTTTTTATGTGGAGAGGGTGCTGAGGTGGCAGGTCCACAAGTGTTCTTTACCAAGGGGCTGAGGGCCTGCCTCACGAAGTTGCGGAAAGACTTACCTTCGGGATGAAGATCAGAGCTAGGGTGGCTGTGACTGTACTGTGGGTGTGGAGGAAGAAGAGGAGAAGTGTCCAGTCTGGGTTCAGGGAAGGAACCAGCACAAACCTGAGGACCAGATGGGACAGGGTGATCATCAGTGCCGTGGGAGCAGCCTGCCTGCATCACCTCACCAACTCTCCGCCCCAGCCCCAGCCTGGCACTCTGCCTCTCTAGATCATAGGTGTGATTGCAAGGTTCTCATTAACCCCCTCTTCTGAGAAGTCCTCCTAAGTGACTGCACCCACGGCTTCTGCCTGCCCAGGTTACAGAACAGAACTGTGCCCGGGGGTCTATTAGGATCACCCTGTAGTCTGTGTCTCCTTCAACCACAGGGCCAGGTCCCCATAAACACACAGCAGGCCCCCTGCTCTGAAGGCCAAGGAGTAAGGAAGGGGTCAGGGCTCAAGGGGAAAACACGCAGGGCTGAAGACAGGCAATTAGGAACGAGACACACTTCTTATGAATTGGGTCTCCTCTTTCTTTTTGTTTTTTGTTTGTTTGTTTGTTGTTTTTTCGAGACAAGGTTTCTCTGTGTAGCATTTGGAGCCTGTTCT
This sequence comes from Peromyscus leucopus, assembly GCF_004664715.2. NCBI lineage: Eukaryota > Metazoa > Chordata > Mammalia > Rodentia > Cricetidae > Peromyscus > Peromyscus leucopus. Next base: position 95,254,688 of record NC_051086.1, on the reverse strand, counting down.
GGAAATCCATCTGTAGACCAGGCTGGCCTCAAACTTATAGAGATCCACCTGCCTCTGCCTCCCGAGTGCTGGGATAAAAGGCGTACCGGTACTGGCGGGTATCTCTCCTGAACTGAGAGATGTGATACAGGAAGGATATATGTGGAGCCCTCCCTCCTGTACCCTACCGGACATAGCAGCATCGCAAGGATCACTGTTAGATAGACCCCCTCACCTGGAGGTGGGGGGGGGGGGGGGGGGGGGGGGGGGGGGGGGGGGGGGGGGGGGTGGGGGGGGGCTCACCTGGAGGTGGGGGATTGGCGGGTGGGAGGAGTCTAGGGAGGAGAGGCGAGTCCTCACCTGGCTGTGTGGAAGACCGTAGAGAGGAGCAGCTCATTGTGCAGGGCGATGCTCATGTAGCGTGGTTCATGGAAGGCCGAGGGGACAGCCCGGGTGGCATAGCAGAGGAAGCTGCCCCAACACAGCAGCAGCATTTCCGCTGGGGGGGGGAGTGGAGAGAGAGAGAGAGAGAGAGATCTTACCACTTCGGCAGCCTGCCGACCCTCTCCAAAACCAAGTGCCAGGCAGCCCAGACCCAGGGCAACCAGCTCCAGAATATCCCGGAGGTAAGAGCTAGGGCCGGAAGGAGGCTGGGCTCAGCCGCAGCAGCTCACCCACAACCATGATGTAGTCCCAGTGGTCATGGTGACAGAGGTAGAAGTGGCGGCCGGTGGGAGTGTGGCCTCGGGTCACCAGAGGCGTGTGCTCGATGCCTGGCTCCAGGACGCCCGCCGTCCACACAACCAGGAAGCCCAATACCAACAGAAGGAGCTGCCCCAGACGCCGCAGCAACTGCCCACTGCTTGGATGTGGACCCCGCTGGGCCGTTCGAGACAGAAACAGCTGGAGCACCCTGAGGGGAGGAAGGTACACTGGGAAGTCCGGAGGACCAAGGGTGGAGCCAGAGCCCTGGATTCTGTCCAGTGCTTCCCAGTCCTCTACGTGTTTGCCTCCCCCGACCTTCCCAAAATTTACACAGAGGCGGAAAGCTGAGTGACTGAGGCTGGAGGTGCAGGGGAAGGTCTGGCTCTGAAAACCTCACTGTGTGAATGAGCTGGGTAGCCTGGGGTGAGCCGCACAGTGGCGAGGTCTGCAGGGCCCTACCTATAAAGCTTCAGTATGATGGTCCCATAGACGACGGCAAAGCCCAGCAGCCGGACCCAGCGGAGAGCGATGCAGCGGAACACACTGGGCTTGAAGTAGAGGATGAACACCTGATGGTGGAGGGACAGAAACAGCCGCTCTCTGCTGTGCCTCCGGCCACTCTCCATCCACGTCCCGCCACACCCATGACTAATCTTCCGGCAGCCCCACGGTGGAGGCCTCATACTTCCCTTTTGCAGAGTTGCAGCTTACGTATCGGGAAGGGTAGATAGCTTGCCTTAAACTGCACGGCAAGTCAGAAAATTCTTCCGAATCTGGGTCTCTGCTTCCAGAGCTTACGAGGCCCAGCATGCCATTTGTGGGAATAGGTAGGAGGAGTTTAACTTTTTGTTTTGTTTTTGTTTTCCAAGATAGGACTTCGCCTTGTAGCCCTAGCTGTCCTGGAACTAGCTCTGTAGACCAGGCTGGTCTTGATCTCACAGAGATCCACCTGCCTCTGCCTCCTGAGTGCTGGGATAAAAGGCGTGTGCCACTGCCATGCTGGTAGCGGGGAATTTAAAATCGCCCAATCTTCCTAAGCAGGCAGAAAAGGATTCTGGAGGATGATGACAGTTTGGGAGTGGAGGGTACTAAGAAGTAAGGCCAGCTACTGGTCACAGACTCACAGGAAAGTAGAGCAGTAAGGATCCAAAAAGGATGGTTTCCAGCAGGAAGATTCCAGATGCCCGGATCCTCTGTGAGCCCAGGAGAGAAAGGTGTGAGCAGGATGCCGAGCGCACGGAGCCTGGCCTGGGCCTGTCTGGAGGCTCACTCTAGCCCTGGGCTTCCGGGAACAGCAATGGCTCCACCCCCTGCTCACAGCCACTCCTCCAGTCTCCCCCGGGGTCCAGCTATGCTTGCACCAAGGACAATGCTGAGCTCACGCCCAAGGTTGCTAGAGCTAGAAAGGGTCTCCGGCACTCCTCCGGGCAAACTGTATCTTGGTCTAGAATAAGCTTTCCCTTCATCGTCCAGTAAAAACCAATTAACCTTCAAGCCTTGCCCAGTATCACTTGTCCTGGAAACTCGCTCTCAGGCCATCTCCTCCAGAGTAACTGGGTCCCTCCTCTGAGCCCCCGCGGCACCTGACAGCCACCCCCATCCTTGCCCCTGTCTCCTCGCTTCCTCCATGCCAGGGGTTCCAGACTGCTTCGCTCCTCTTGCAGAGTGCCTATGGAGTATTTTGCTCTGAGCGGGCATTCAACTAGTACTTGTTGAATCAGATACAAAGTTGCAGACGAGGAAACAGGTCTGAGGCCGAGCGGTCACTGCCTAATGTCACACACTCGGGCATAGAGGCAAGGTTGGCACCCCTTCTCCCAAGACTTAGCTCTCTGGTTGAGGCGGTTGGGGGTGCGCAGAAGAAAGGTGGGGCCGCCTTGCCTTGCTCCCTCGGCAACGGTAGGCAACCAGCATACTCAGGAAGACCACCAGCATGCAGCAGGTCTGGCAGCCCAGCACTGCGTCCTCAGTGCCAGGGCCTCCTCCACCAGGCATGGTGTGGCATCCAGACAGCTGGTGCAGCCCTCAGGACATGGCTGGCACCGCAGCAGCTTCCCGAGGCTGCCTTGTGGGGACCCGAACTGGCCGGCAGTCTGACTTGCACGCTCCTCTAACCCTAAAAGGACAAGGTGTGTGTAAGGAGAGCTTGGCTAGGGATTTCTGAGGTTCTAGCCTTGGGTCCCGGGGACTACATGCCCTCCTGTAGCTTATGGCCCCAGGAATAAGAGCAAAGGGCCATGCCCCATTCAGGACAGGGTAACAGGAAGACACCAGGCTAAGGCTCATTCAGAAGCTAACTTGCCTCATACCTGTGTGTTTGAGTTTATTCTCAGAAGGTAGATACGTACAAATAGCCCCGCTGATCCTAACACCCCCCCCCCGCCCCCTCCTCTTTTCTCTTGGGTCTCAGATTGTGGCCCAAACTGGCCGTGAGTTCATGGCAATCCTCCTACCTCGGCCTTCCAAGTGCTGGGCCCATAGTTATGTGCCACCATGCCTAGCCTCTCCTCTTGGCTTTCCGCTGTTGGTACCCACTTCCTCCCAGGGCTGACTGAAACCTACCTTTCATCCATAGATGTTTCATCCCAACTTACCTTGGCTTGCAAAACCTCTGCTTAGGCCTCTCCACACTTACGTACCCCCAGAACTGCCAGCACCGTAGAATCCAGGTCGGCAGCGACAGAGATAACGGCCAAGGACAAAACCCTGACTCTCCAGAGGGACACACTGTGGGGATGACAAATGGCATTTGTTTGTATGATGTTTTTCTGCGAAAGCTTTTCCTGCTGGGAAGCGCTCCCTCCACCCATGGCTTTTGGGTTTACATTAGGAGAATTCACCAGAAGCCTCCTCTGGTTCTGGTTCTGGTTCTTGCCCAGCCCCCACCCCCACCCCATCCCCTGCTGTTAGGTCTTTTCAAGGAGTATCCAAGAAAAGAATACAGGATTCATAACTAGGATACATAACTCTTTTGTTCAGACTGACTGTAACAGGAGTCTCACATTCCATTTCCTGGTGCCTAGCTGTTGCTAGGGCTGGGTACTGGGGGAGGCGAAGATACGACTGAGAGCTCAGAGCCCAATCATTCCTCTTATGTGCCTACACCCTGCTTCAAAGGGCTCCCGTGAACTTGGCATATAAGTGTTGTGCTGGCTAGTTGTGTGTCTGACACAATCTAGAGTTATCGGGAGCAATATGAGCCTCAACTGAGAAGAAGCCTTCCCCGGGCGGTGGTGGCGAACGCCTGTAATCCCAGCACTCGGGAGGCAGAGGCAGGTGGATCTCTGTGAGTTCGAGGCCAGCCTGGTCTACAGAGCTAGTCTGGGACAGGCTCCAAAGCTACAAAGAAACTCTGTCTCGAAACCTCCCCCCCACCCAAAAAAAAAAGAGAAGTCTTCATAAGATCCAGCTGTAGGACATTTTCTTAATTAGTGATTGACGTGGGAGGACCCAGCCCACTGTTGTTGGGGCCATCCCTGGGCTGGTGGTCCTGGGTTCTATAAGAAAGCAGGCTGAGCAAGCCATGATGAGCAAGCCAGTAAGCAGCATCCCTCCACAGCCTCTGCATCAGCTCCTGCCTCCAGGGTCCTGCCCTGCTTGAGTTCCTGCCCTCACTGTTTTTGACAATAAACTGTTATATGGAACCCTTTCCTCCCCAACTTGCTTTTGGTCATGGTGTTCCATCACAGCAACAGTAACTCTAATTAAGACAGGTACTACTTTAAAAAGACCCACATGGCCGGGCAATGGTGACTTGGGAGGCAGAAGCAGGTGAATCTCTGAGTTTGAAGCCAGCCTGGTCTACAGAGAGAGTTCCAGGACAGCCAGAACTGCACAGAAAAACCCTGTCTCCAAAAACCAAGCAAAATAACAACCAAAAGACCCTCATGGAGAGGCAACTTCCTTATCAGGGCCTATCTGGCTTCTTAACATAGGACTACTTTCCTCAGCATAATGCCAGGCTGGTGGGATGCCAAGCTTAGCTCTCTCTTCTGCCTCCTCCTATTGACATGTGCTCTGCAGGGGACACAATGGCCTCAGGGGACACAAATGGCCTCAGAGACACAAATGGGCAGGGGAGTTAAGCACAGGGCTGAGGTCAGTGGCTAAAAACAGATCTGCTGTGACCAAAGGGCTTTGGTTCTGCACGTGGCTTGCTGTCTCCTTCGCTAGTCCCAGACCTTTTCAAACTCTGGCCAGCCTCCTCCTACACCCAGCCAGCAATGCCCTTTACTTTGGTGAATACCGAAGGAGCGTCCTCTGTGTACCACGAGGAGCTCAGAGCTGTGTTACTGTGGAGCGTGCAGCCTAGGAGCAGGAAAGCAGGTGAGGCTCAGAAGTTGCCTTAAAGAAGAACCCCAGAGTGCTGAATACCAGATGGAGGGCAAACAAAGAGGCACATTCAGGTTTCACAGGCGTGAGGAGTATCTTCTTGGCGAGAGATGGAAGGTATGAGGTAGGCTGTACGTTGGCCTCCCCTTACAAAAGCCTGCCATTTCTCTCCTCTGCCAATCACTTGGGACCCCCTTGAAGCCCTGAGATACCAGAGTGGCTTTGTCAGCTGCTCCTGGGAGCTGGGTGGGAGGCAGTGATGGGAAAGGGGAATGAAGGGAGGACCCAGTGGACCCATCCTTGCCTGAGTGCTGTTGAGATCACACAGGTGAGTGTTCGAGTACCAGCCTGGGCCGCTTGCACACTGATTGATGTCCACGCTTTGGAGGTCGATGTCCATCTGCACCTGCCCCCTAGGGCAGCAAACTGGCAGTTAGGGGCACGGTGGGGATGCTGAGGCAATCACCTCATTATTGGTCTTGGCGCGCTTTAGCACAGGGGCAGGACTGCACGCATACGAGGCAGATCTCCAGTGCCATGAGCCCCGTTTCTGTGGCAACCGTCCCCTCCCACTAGGTTGCACTCCCCACTTCTCCCCCAGTCATCCTCTTATCATTTTTTGGTTTTCATCAATGGGCAGAAAGAAAAGGCATGTCAAGGCATGCAGGAGCCCAGGGCTCTGATGATCACCGTGAAGGGATTTTTTTTTCACCCTTGCCCATTGCATCTGCACACACCCTACGCAACTCACCCCTTTCCTCTGCCCAAACCAGGTCTGAACTAATCACAGCAGAGGAGCGCTGGAATGGAGGAGCCCTGTTGTGACTGAATTGGGAGGGCTCTGGCAGGGAGCCAGGATGCCTTCTTACAGGACGGGGAGCCCTGCTGGAACCATGCATGGGGGCAGAGAGCTGAGAAAGCAAGGCTGACTGCTGCTTGCCTGGCTGGGCTGTGGTCCTTTGCGCTTGCATCCCAGGAGAACTGCTGAGTGCAGAGTCAGTTCCTTGAGGACTATCACAAAGCACTGTGGCAGGATAGACAGGATATGGGGTCCGATCCACTAAGAACCTGGTCGTTGGTAACGATACTGAGGACTCAACCAACTCCTAGACCTAAAAGGAGCTGGTTCCAAGGCCCTGTCCAGGAATTTTTCTTCCCTTGGGAAGCTTCCTGGAGTGTCCGTGTGGTTCCTCTGAGAAGCCAGGAACATGGGTTATTATTGTCACTAAGTTCTCTCTCTTTCTTTCCATTTTTCTAGACAGGGTTTCTCTGCGTAACAGCTCTGGCTGTTCTGGAACTTGCTCTGTAGACCAGGCTGGTCTTGAACTCACAGAGATCTGTCTGCCTTTGCCTCCTGAGTGCTGGGATTAAAGGTGTGTGCTGCCACTGCCAGGCTATCAAGTTCTCTCTTACCTCTTCTGTCTATACCCCAGACCTGAGAGCCATGAGACCCAAGACCTGTCCCTGTCTATACTCACCCTTTGCACACACACATACCCACATATAAATGCATGTGTATGCACATGCTCATAGACTTTAACACATTGTCCTCAACATATAAGCAACATCAAGAGATACCCAGGCACATGCCTGTAATCCCAACACCTGGAAAGTGGAGGCAGGAGGATCAGGATTCCAGATTAGCTTTGGCTACATGAGAAACTGTCTTAGAAAACAAAATAAAGCTGGGCAATGGTGGCTCACGCCTTTATTCCCAGCACTCAGGAAGTAGAGGCAGATGGATTTCTGTGAGTTCAAGGCCAGCCTGGTCTACAGAGTTCCAGGACAGCCAAGTCTACACAGAAGAACCTTGTCTCGAAAAACCAATAAATAAATAAATAAATAAATAAATAAGGAAGAAAGAAAGAAAAGAAAACAAAATAAAATGAAGACATACAATACACACACAAAACAAACCAATAGACGTTCAGATAAATATGTATAAATTGACTGGTTCATACGCACAGCATGCACACTCACACCTGAGGATATTAATAGATAGTTGTGGATACACACAACTGAATGCACACATACATCTGTGCTCCCTCCCCAGACATACACATGTTTCTGCCAAATGGTCTGCGCATCCTCACAAACCCATCCAGTCCTTCCCAATCCCACTTACCTGACTTCCGGGGTGAGGTCTGGCTTGAGTCCATAGAATGTGGCCGAGACTGTGATGAGCCAGCCAGGACGGAGCCGGCCCTCGTGGCATTCCAGGAAGGGAGGAGACAGCTTCACCTGATGGATGTCGCCTACATAGCCATCTCCCCGTGGCCACTTAGGGCTGTCAAGACTCCTTAGGTCATTGGTCAGTATTCGCTTCTGCAAGCCAAGGCTGACCAGGTCCTCTTCTGGATTTTCTTCCTGTACTCTGTTCCCAGACAGGTCCTGAAGGATGGTCTCGTCCCCCATCCGGGTGGCCTGCAGGGCCAGCTGAAGGTGGCTGGCCCCTGGTGGAGGGTTAAAGGTCAGTAGAGCCCTGTAGGCTTTTGGGTCCCCCTCTGCCACACTTCGGACAAGTGCCTGATACCACTCGACATCCTCCTCCACACTCGACTCCCGGATGTCGTTGGCTTGTAGGAGCATGTTGAGGAAATTGGCAGCCTGGGCCAGGGTGCCCGCCGCTCTCTGTAGGACTGGGGGGATGCCCACTCTGCCTTCTGCCCCACGGACTTGGTAACTCTCACTGCAATTAGCCCCTGACAGGTGATGGACATCTCCAGAGTAGAGAAAGGCCAGGGCTGCGTTGGCCCCCTGCGGGGGATTCCATGTGGGCCCGGGTCCTGGCTTGGCTTGGGAGGATAGTGGAGGCAGAGAGCGGAAGGGCCTTTGGCTCCCCAGAGCCCAATCGCAGAGGAAGCAGCAACTCAGCAGCCCCCAAACAAGAGAAGGCGTGACTACTGCCCTGGTGCCCATTCTTGGGCAGCTCTCATATCCCTGCAATCCAGGCTGCCTAGAGGTTTGGGTGGCTCAGGAGAATGCAGGCAGAGAGAGGCTGGTGTCTGGTCTGTCTCCACACCTCTCCCCCTCCCTCCTCCTCCCTCCCTCCCTCCCTCCCTTCCTCCCTCCCTCCCTCCCTTCCTCCCCCTCTCCCCTCCCTCCTGCTAATACCATGTAGCCTGTTTGGGTTTTTCCTCCCCCTCTCTAATGTTACCAGTTAGCTTCTGGATATAGGTATGATGGCCCTGTCCGTCCTCACTCAGTGTGCCACCCCATCTCAAAAACCTCTTAATCCTGCATACTACTCTTCTCTCCACCTCTGATCCAGTATGCAGACACCCCCACTCCAGACACGCACACCCCACATCTGCTCCAGAGATAAAAGAGGGGAAGGGAGGGGACCAGTTGTCCTCTCTCTACCTCCCTCCTTCCTCTGCTCTTCACTCCATTAGTGGAGATGGGCAAATCTGGCCTGGGGCGCCATAGCAACCACAGATGAATCCGTGGCCCTCTCTCCACCCTCTGCCCCACTTGGCCTCCTGGTAGCAACTGCAATGGGCATACTAAAGGGCTAGCTGGGTCCTAGCAGTGTGCTCCTGATGCCTGCACGTCTCCATCTTTCTATATCCCAGCTTCTCCTTCCCTTCTTCATGAACACTAGCTGCTCTCTTTCTCCTCCCCTCCTTTTGTGTGTTTTGTTTATTTGGTTTTTGAGACAGGGTCTCATTATGTACCCTTGGCTAGCCTGGAATTCTCTATGTAGACCAGGCTTTTCTTGAACTCACAGAAATCCACCTGTCTCTGCCTATGACTACTGGAATTAAATGCAGCTCTTCTTTTTTCTTTTCTTTTCGTTTCTTTCTTTCTTTTTCTTTTTTTTTTTTTTTTTTTTTTTTTTGGTTTTTTGAGGCAGGGTTTCTCTGTGTAGTTTTGGAGCCTGTCCCGGATCTCACTCTGTAGACCAGGTCGGCCTCGAACTCACAGAGATCTTCCTGCCTCTGCCTCTGCCTCCCGAGCGCTGGGATTAAAGGGGTGTGCCACCACTGCCTGGTGCTCTTCCCATTCTGTAAATTTGCATTTGTATGTATGGTGTCCAAGAAGGCCAGGAGAGTGTCCCCTGGAATTGGAGTTATGAATGGTTGTGAGCTGACAAGTAGGTGCTGGGAATTGAACCCAGGTCCTCTGGAAGAACAGCCAGTGCTCTTAACTGCTGAGCCATCTCTCCAGCCTCAGGTTGTCAGGATTTGACCACAAGCATCTTTACCTGTTCAGTCATCTTGCCAGAATTAATTCCAAAGATTCAAGGAGAAAGATTATTGACCCAAATCGTCATGGCCAAATTAATCAAAGCAAGCTTTTTAAAATTTGTATACACAGGCCATCTCCCCCTAAAAGTGGGGTTCAAGAGATCAACATTTTAAGACAAGGTTTTTATAGCTCAGGGGTAGGAGGTTTCCAAATGGTGGGGTTTTAGAAGCAGAACGTGCCAAGTGATGGTGGCCCATTCCTTTAATCCCAGTGCTTGGGAGGCAGAGGCAGGCGGGTCTCTGAGTTTGAGGCCAGGAAATTCCAGTATAGTCAGGGCTACACAGAGAAACCCTGTCTCGAAAAACAAAACAAAAAAGCATAACAAAAAAAGCATAACATAGGCATAACAAGGTGGTCATAACAATCTTTTGAAACAAAGGCATGGTTGCTATTTCCCTGAACAGGAAGTATAGAACCACGTGTAGCTAAGGTTACAGGTGGGCACAGCCCATCCTTGAGACACAGAGGTTTAATCATTAATAAGAATGAACCTAGTTTGCCTTTACTATAAGATGGCTTTCAGCTGGGCAGTGTTGGTGCACCCCTTTAATCCCAGCACTCGAGAGGCAGAGGCAGGTGGATCTCTGTGAGTCTGAGACCAGCCTGGGCTACATAGAGAGCTCCAGGACAGCCAGCGCTACATAGAGAAACCCTGTCTCAAAAAACAAAAATAAATAGTTTCACTATAACCTTTTTTATGTGTCTCTGTGTATGAAGATGGATGTGTATGTGGGGAACAAAGGCTGGCCAGCCAATCCCAGAGCTCCTCCTGTCCCTCTCTGGGTATTATAGGTGCATGTGGCTGAGCCCAGCTTTTTACATGAGTACCAGGCACTGGACCCAGGCCTATGTGATTACGCAGTAAGTGCTTTAGCAATGGAGACATTTCCACAGTGCCCTGCCCGATTGGTTTTTATACTTGTTTATGTATTCGAGAATGGGGCATGTATGTGCCACAACATACCACATGTATGGAGGTCGGAGGGAAGTTGTTTTCTCCTTCTACATGTGTGTCCTGGTGTTGGAACTCAAGTTGGCAGTCTTGGTGGCCAGTGCCTTTACCTGCTGAGCCTTCTTGCTAACCTGTACACAGCCACCACTATATATGTATGTATATGTATGTTTATGTATATATTCATGCTCACTCCATAGCCACCATGTCAGCTTTCCCTGTTTTATACCTCATAGGTTTCCCCCTACAGTTTTTAAAAACTATTACACTCACTGGTTTCATTTGTGTATTTATGTTCATGGAGCTCAGAGGATAACTTGCGGGGCTCAGTCCTTTCTTCCGCCCTGTGGGTCCCAGGGAGTGAATGTAGGTCGTCAGGTGTGGTGGCGAATGCCTTTATCTGCAGAGCCGTCTCACTGGCCTCCTTTCCCCATGGAGTCAGCATAACCCGCTGCCAGAGTCAGGATTGTCTGAGGCAGCTTTCTCAGGTCTATGAGGGTGCAGATTCTTAGAAGGAGCCCTAGAACAAAGCTCCTGCCGCAAGGACATCGTGAGCCGTCAGTGAGGCGGTTCTCACCTGAGGCAGTGGTTCCTTCTCTTCCAGCTTTGCTCACTAATACTCGGATGCTCTAGATGACCGTGTGTGTGGGAAGCCATGGGGAGGGGACTGCTTGCTAAAGCGTCCCTTCTTTTATGGGTGGTTCTGCAAACAGTGTTGCTGTGGAAATTAAGTGGGACATGAGGGGTGTGGGGGAGAGAAGGGGACTAGAGAGAAAACCCTCAGGAATCTCTGTGGCCCGTAACCTAGACTTTCTTTCTTTTTTTTTTTTTTTTTTTTTTTAAGATTTATTTATTTATTTATTATGTATACAGCATATATGATTGCAGGCCAGAAGAGGGGACCACATCTCATTACAGATGGTTGTGAGCCACCGTGTGGTGGCTGGGAATTGAACTCAAGACCTCTGGAAGAGCAGTCAGTGCTCTTAACTTCTGAGCCATCTCTCCAGCCCCTGGTTTCTTTTTCTTTTTTTCTTTTTTTTTTTTTTTTTTTGTTGTTGTTTTTTGAGACAAGGTTTTTCTATGTAGCCTTGGCTGTCCTGGAACTCGCTCTGTAGACCAGGTTAACCTCAAACTCACAGAGATCTTCCGCCTCTGCCTTCCGAGTGCTGGGATTAAAGGCGAGTGCCACCTCCACCCCGCCCCAGCCCCTTCGTTTGTGATACCCCCTTTTTGATAGGGTATCATATACTATACTTACATTTATAAGTAGCAGACTGGTCTCAAACTTGGTATGTTTCTAAAAAGACCTCACCCTCCTTCTACCTTCCAAGTGCTGGGATTGCAGGTATGACCCCCACCCCACCCCTTGCCCAGGGTGACACAGTTCTGGAGACCTAACCTGGGGCCTGGGACATACTAAGCAAGCATTTAAAAAGGACCAAGCTTCATCCACTGGACCCTTTGTTTTTTAAAACAAGGTCTCATTCTGTAGCCTAGGCTGGCCTCAGTTTCTCTTGCTTCTGCCTCCTGAGTACTGGGATTACAGGTGTGAGCCACCATGCCCAGCCTAGACTTTCCTTTAAACATACAGGAACTGCCGGGTGGTGGTGGTGCACCCCTTTAATCCCAGCACTCAGGAGGCAGAGTTCTGTGAGTTCGAGGTCAGCCTGGTCTACACAGCTAGTTCCAGGACAGTCAGCTCAACACAGAGAAACTATGTCTTGAAACCCTCCTCTCACTCCCCGCAAAAAGAAACTGAAATCCTGAAAAGTAAGGGACATTCCCAAGGTCATCAAGCAGTGACGTGGCCCTGCCGGGAACAGAATCCTGTACTGTGCATCTGCTCGCTGATGTTCCTTCCCCAGTGTGCGTGCGTGCGTGCGTGCGTGCGTGCGTGCGTGCGTGCGTGCGTGCGTGTGTGTGTGTGTGTGTGTATGTGTGTGTGTGTGTGTGTTCTTGTGGTTTCTCAGATTCTGTCTGCTGATGGAGGGAAGAGGAGGAATGAGGGACTCATTCCATTTCCGGTATCACTGGTTATGGTTGATGACAGGAAAGCAACCCTAAGAAGCAGTTACTATCCCTCCCCTAAGAAGCTTTTTCTTTTTTCTTTTCTGTTTTCAAAGAATACTTAACATTTGTATAGTGTTTTAGAATTCATCAAGTGTCTTTGTGGGTTTTTTTTTTCATTTTTATTTATTTATTTATTTTTCTACTATCAGCTTGATACAGTACAAATTCTTATCCTAATAGTGAAATGTTTCAATGAGGCTTGCCCAGTAATTGAGTAAAACCAAAACTTATTATAAGCCACAGTCATCCTAGGGTCCCCCCTTTTATATAGCCTCCATGGTTCTGTGGGTTGCAGTCTGATTGTTCTTTGCTTTATATCTAGAATCCACTTATGAGTGAGTACAAACCATGTTTGTCCTTCTGGGTTTGAGTTACCTCATTCAGGATGATATTTTCTAGTTCCATCCATTTGCCTGCAAATTTCATGCTGTCATTGTTTTTCTTTGCTGAGTAGTACTCCATTGTGTATATGTACCACATTTTCTTAATCCATTCTTCAGTTGACGGGCATCTAAGTTGTTTCCAGGTTCTGGCTATTACAAATAGTGCTGCTATGAACATAGTCGAGCATGTATCTTTGTGGTATGATTGAACATTCCTTGGGTATATGCCCTGTGGGAGACCATTCTCGGGTTCCTCGTGGCTTTACCCAGCAGGTCCGCATAGATTAGGACCATGGGCCTGAGTGCAGGTGTCTGAGATGGTCTGCACTTGACTGTGCTGGGGGAGGAGGTCTTTTGCTTCACCCCTTGGCGTCTCTATAAAAACCCTGGGGCAGAGACAGTTGGGGCCCGTTGGAAAAGGTTCCAGGCCCTCTCGAGGCTATCCTTTATTTTCTATCTGTTTATCTCCGCAATATTCTCCGCAATAAATCCTTCTATCTAATATTTCCTGCTGCTCACACTCAAGAAAACTCTGGAGAGCTGTGGGGTTGGTGGGTAAACGCCCCACAATGCCCAAGAATGGTATGGCTGAGTCTTGAGTTAGATTGATTCCCAATTTTCTGAGAAACTGCCATACTGATTTCCACAGTAGTTGTACAAGTTTGCATTCCCACCAATAGTGGAGGAGTGTTCCCTTTGCTCCGCATCCTCTCCAACATAGACTGTCATTAGTGTTTTTGATCATGGCCATTCTGACAGGTGTAAGGTGGTATGTCAGAGTCGTTTTGATTTGCATTTCTCTGATGACTAAGGATGTTGAGCATTTCTTTAAATGTCTTTCAGCCATTTGAGAGTCTTCTTTTGAGAATTCTCTGTTTAGCTCTTCAGCCCATTTTTTTAATTGGATTGTTCAGTATTTTGATGTCTAGTTTCCTGAGTTCTTTATATACTTTGGAGATCAATCCTCTGTCAGATGTGGGGTTGGGGAAGGTCTTTTCCCATTCTGTAGGCTGTCTTTTTGTCTTATTGACTGTGTCTTTTGCCCTACAAAAGCTTCTCAGTTTCAAGAGGTCCCATTTATTAATTGTTGTTCTCAGTGTCTGTGATACTGGTGTTATATTAGGAAGTGATCTCCTGTGCCAATGCGTTCAAGAGTACTTCCTGCTTTCTCTTCTATCAAGTTCAGTGTAACTGGATTTATGTTGAGGTCTTTGATCCACTTGGACTTGAGTTTTGTGCATGGTGACAGATATGGATCTATTTGTAATCTTTTACATATTGACATCCAGTTATGCCAGCACCATTTGTTGAAGATACTTTCTTTTTTCCATTGTATACTTTTGGCTTCTTTGTAAAAAATCAGGTGTTCATTTGTGCATGGATTAATGTCAGGGTCTTCAATTCGATTCCATTGGTCCACGTGTCAGTTCTTATACCAGTACCAAGCTGTTTTTATTGCTATAGCTCTATAGTAGAGCTTGAGGTCAGGGATGGTGATGCCTCCAGAAGTTGCTTTATTATACAGGATTCTTTTAGCTATCCTGGGTCTTTTGTTTTTCCATATGAAGTTGAGTATTGTTCTTTCCAAGTCTGTGAGGAATTGTGTTGGGATTTTGATGGGGATTGTATTGAATCTGTAGATTGCTTTTGGTAAGATTGCCATTTTTACTATGTTAATCCTACCTATCCATGAGCATGGGAGATCCTTCCATTTTCTGATATCTTCTTCAATTTCTTTCTTTATAGACTTAAAGTTCTTATCAAAAAGGTCCTTCACTTGTTTAGTTAGTGTTATCCCAAGGTATTTTATATCCTTTGTGGCTATTGTAAAGGGTGATGTTTCTCTGACTTCTTTCTCAGCCCTTTTATCATTTGTGTATAGGAGGGCTACTGATTTTTTTGAGTTGATCTTGTATCCTGCCACTTTACTGAATGAGTTTATCAGCTGTAGGAGTTCCCTGGTAGAATTTTTGGGGTCACTTATGTATACTATGTTTTTTCCCCATCTAATCCCCACATCAAACCTGTCAAAGTGGGATTATGACTGACCCACTTTTACAAATGGCACACAGATCCAGAGATGGTAATGATTGAGACAGACTCTCACTGTGCAGCCCAGGCTGGCACTGAACTCTTGATATCTTTGCCCTAAGTGTGGATATTACAGGTGTGTATTGTCATGTTTGACTTTATTATTAGTTTGAGATAAGGTCTTACTGTGTAGCCCTGGCTAGTCTGGAATTTACAACTGTAGACTACTAGACAGAGATCTGTCTGCTTCTGCCTCTCAGCTACTGGGATTAAAGGAGTATGCCACTACTCCCAGCCTTTGTTTATTATTGTTGTTGTTGTTGTGTTATTACTATTATTATTATTTTGTTGCTCTTTGTTTTTCAAGAAGGGGTTTCCCCGTGTGTAGTCCTAGCTGTCCTGGAACTCACTCTGTAGACCAGGCTGACCTTGAACTCACAGAGAATTGCCTGCCTCAGCCTCCCATGTGCTGGAATTAAAGGCATGTGCCATCATGTCCGGCACTATTATTATTTTTGAAGTGAGGTCTTGCTATGTTTCCCAGTCTGGTTTTGAACTCCTGGACTCAAATGCTCTTATTGCCTCAGCAGAAACACCAATGCTTGGATGGTCATATATCTCCAAACCATGGTATAATTAGAAATAAATGAGCCACAGAGTTTAGAACAACAGGAACAGTGTCTGTTGCATCACAAACCTTGGCCATTGTAGCAGGACTAAGTGAACCTCAGCATTCCTAGAGGATCCCTAAATCACTCTTCTTAAACCCTTTTCACTAAAGTGCTAAGATCCTACAACTGTGGGACACATACCCCAGTCTCAATTTATAGTTTAGGTTGGCATTGAACTCACAAGCTTCCTCTCAGCTACAGGAGTTCTGGAGTTACAGACATGTGCCACCAGATCTGGCTTATAAGAACCTCTTTTACAGACTTTAATGAAAGAGATGCCAAAGTGTGATGGTTGCTTTTAATGTCAATTTGCCACAAATTAGAATCACTTGAGTAGGGAACCTCCCCTCAGGAACTGTCCTGATTGCCTTAGCTGATGTGCGGAGACCTGCGCCACCCAGAATGGGGGCAGCATCTTCTGGTAGCAGTCTGGATTGGAAGGGGGCGTGGCTGAAGGTAGCAGCCTGGATTGGAAGGGGGCGTGGCTGGAGGTAGCAGTCTGGATTGGAAGGGGGCGTGGCTGAAGGAAGATTATCTACCTTTTGCTCAGCCGGTCTTCTCTCCTGTTGCAGAGTTAATTTACTCTGATGCAGTTGCAGTTGTTTCTTGGTTGAATTAGAACCAGCACTTCCAGACTTCCATCATTGACTGAGACCAGCAGCTCTTCCCGTTTTTGGTGCCAGATTGGGACTGTTGAGGTACCCAGGCCCATGGACGGAGCAGCTATGGGGTTCTCAGCCTCTCAGGTGTAAGACAACTGTTGTTGCTGTTTCAGTATAAGCGTATTTTATACATTCCTTATATATTAAATTATTATAAATGTATATACTCATTATATTGTTTTTGTTTCTCTAGCAACACTGACTTGGCATAGAACCACTCACTCAAGCTGGGAGGCTTGGAGGCAGGAAACTTACAGGTGCCAAGCCAGACTTGGTTGCATAGGGAGACCTGTTCCAAAACAACCCAACTTAACTGGCGTCTAAGTCACACAGAGGTTTCTTTTCATTTTATTTGCATATTTGTTTATTTATTTTTGATACAGGATCTCACTATGTATCCCTGGCTGTCCTGGAACTCATTATGTAGACCAGGGTGGCTTCAAACTCACAGACATCCACCTATTTCTGCCTTCCTCCTGGATGCTAGTGTTAAATTAAGGTTCCGTTTTCATGTTTTTCCCGGACATGGGGTACAGGCCTGGACTATTAAGGAAATAAAGAGAGGTGATATTTCCTTTCTCTGTCTTTATTTCTTTTTTTCTTTCTTTCTTTCTTTCTTTTTTTTTTTTTCGAGATAGGGTTTCTCTGTGTAACTTTGTGCCTTTCCTGGGACTCACTTGGTAGCCCAGGCTGGCCTCGAACTCACAGAGATCCGCCTGGCTCTGCCTCCCGAGTGCTGGGATTAAAGGCGTGCGCCACCACCGCCTGGCGAATCTTTATTTCTTTTCTTTTCTTTTTTTTTTCCTTGTTCTTGTCCTTTCTCTTTCTTACCTGGAGCTGTGCCCTTTACCTCTGTGGGCTCTGTAATAGTGCCATTTACCTCATGGCTGACGGAAGTAGCCTCTTCTCGGGGTGAAAAAGAAAGCATCTGAACAGCAGGGGGCGCTGCAGAGCTATAGTCCTTGCCTTCATGGCATTATCTCAGTGGCCAGAGCATTTCCCAGAGAGCCAGGGATCTTGGGAAGCTTTTTATTTAAGGCGCAAGTGTTCTGGGCTTCTATAGCATCTAACTTTCTTCCCCTTTCTTTCTCTCTCACCCTTTCCTTCCTTTTCTTCCGTCTAGAAATCTGATTGATGTGAGAAGTAGCTGAGGGAGAAAGGTAGAGAAGAAAACCTTGGCAGGCAGACCACCAGGTGTAAACTCCACGGCATCTTTTTGAAGGGATTGACCATGGCTGAATAACTCACTGCATGTCAGTTTCATGTCAGAAAATGTTTCTTCATTTACAAAAGAGGATGTTAATTATGTTGTACAGAATTAGAGGTGGATTTGAATCAGGGATCTTTTATGAGGCTTAAATTGCACAATTCTGTATTTTTTTTTTTTTTTTTTTTTTTTTGGTTTTTTCGAGACAGGGTTTCTCTGTGTAGCTTTGCGCCTTTCTTGGAACTCACTTGGTAGCCCAGGCTGGTCTCGAACTCACAGAGATCTGCCTGGCTCTGCCTCCCGAGTGCTGGGATTAAAGGCGTGCGCCACCTGTATTTCTATATCAAGGGCTTACTCCATGTCAGGCAGACTCTCTGACATTAAGAGACAGAGAACACCGGGCAGTAGTGGCCCACGCCTTTAATCCCAGCACTCAGGAGGAAGAGGCAGGCAGATCTCTGTGAGTTCGAAGCCAGCCTGGTCTACAAAGTGAGTTCCAGGAAAGGAACAAAACTACAGAGAAACCCTGTCTTGAAAAACAAAAACAAACAAACAAAAAAGAGACAGAGAACAAACATAGCCTTCTAGAATTTACATTTTAGTAAGAGAGGCAGTTTTTTCTTTTCTTTTCTTTTTTTTTTTAAGATTTACTTATTATGCATAGTGTTCTGTCTGCACATATCCCCGCAGGCCAGAAGAGGGCACCAGATCTCATTATAGATGGTTGTGAGCCACCATGTGGTTGCTGGGAATTGAACTCAGGACCTTTGGAAGACCAAGCAGTGCTCTTAACCTCTGAGCCATCTCTCCAGCCCAGGAGAGGCAGTTTTTGTTTTTGTTTTTTAAAAGATGTAATAATTTTTGTGTTTTTAGACATGGTCTCACTACTTACGTAGTTCTGGCTATCCTGGAACTCACTATGTATGTAGATCAGGCTGGCCTCAAACCCACAGAGATACAGAGATCCACTGGCCTCTACTTCCAAGTGCTGGGATTAAAGATGTGTACCATCACAATCGGCTATTTAACTTTTTTTAAAAAATGTGTATAATGGGTGTTTTGCTTACATGTGTGTCTATTTACTATGTGTGAGTCTGGTGCCTGAGGAGGCCAGAAGAGGCCATCTGATCCCAGGGGACTGGAATTAGATGTTTGTGAGCCACGATGAAGATGGTGGAAATCACACTGGGATCCACTGGAAGAGCAGCCAGTGCTCTTAACTGACCCACCTCTCTAGCTCCATCATTTAGTTTTGAAAGAGTTAAACATTAAAAAAGAGGAACGAGCCTCAGTCTCAGACCCCCAACCCCTCAGCCTCAGCAGAACATTAGAAAAGAGGAAGGAGCACCAGTCTCAGCCCCCCCAAACCGTCAACCTCCGCAGAAATATTCTTGTGATATGTTTTATGGCATCAGCAGAATGATCTGGTGACATTATTTGGGTCTAGCAGAATATCCTGTGGCTATTCTAGGAAGAAAAACAGCCCCCATGGAGAGTCCCCATAGCTATTTGCCCCTCCCCAGTACTGATTTTTAAACTAGCCAATTATGTATTGCCCTGAATGCTATGCTAATATTATGGTTTTTGCCTTTAAAATATGCGTGCAATTATTGTTTGGGGCTCCTCTCACTGAATTGTGTAGGGGGGTCCGTTTGCGCAAACGATTAAAATAAAGCCTCATGTGATTGCATCAACTGGTCTGGAGTCCAGGTTTCTAGGGCGCCCACTAGTGCCCTGAGTCTGGGGTCTATCATTTTTGGGCTCGTCCCAGATTTAGGGTGACCCCGGACCCTGAATTCCGTGACTAGTTGGAGGTAAGATTGAGCTCTCTATATATGTCTATGTGCATTATGTCTGTTGTCTGTCCAGCTGATCGGTGCCCGTAATTTGTTCCTGCAGGACCTGAATCTGTTTTTGGATCAGTGGGGGGAGGCAGATGTGCCCTGAGACCCCTGGGTTGTCACACTCCAGGGTTGTCTGGGGGAGGGGAGACCGAGTGTCTCTTGTCCCCGGGGAGCCGGGCCGTAGGCGGCTGCTCCCATCAGAATCTGTATTTCCAGTTTGTCGATCAGCCACCGCGCGGTTTGTGTTGGGTCTGATTTGTTTTTGTGGTTTTACTGTTCTCCTCGCTCTCTATCTCCACTTCTCCCCGACCTTGGGACAATCAATAACCACCCCTTTGAGCCTGACTTTAGACCACTGGAGAGACGTCACAACCAGAGCTCATAATGCCTCCATGGAAGTCAAGAAACGAAAATGGATGACTTTCTGCTCCTTGGAATAGCCGACATTAGATGTGGGCTGGCCGAGAGATGGCACTTTTGATATCATTTTGCAGGTCAAAGCTCGGGTTTATCAGCCTGGGCCCCAAGGACACCCAGACCAAGTGCCATACATTTCCGTCTGGGAGAGCCTGGCCAGGGACCCTCCACCCTGGGTGAGGCCCTTCCTTCTGCCTTCCCCATCCTCTGCCTCAGAGCCCAGACCCCTCCCCCCATCCTCTGTCCCCCTCATTCCCGTACCCTCCTCTCCCTCAACCCCTCCGGTATCCTCCCTCTCACCCTCCTCTCCCTCAGCTCCTTTGGTATCCTCATTGTATCCTCTCGGGGAGCTTCAGAGGGGGAGGCCCAAGAGCCCACCAGTTTTACCTGATGGACAGGAAGATCTATTGTTATCAGATCCCCCACCTCCCTATGCCCATCCTGAGCCCTGGGGAGACTGCCAGCCCCCTCGGAGGGGGGCTACCCCTTCTGCTTCTTTCCCAGATTTAGCAGAGAAGAGGGAAGAGCGGGCGGGAGAGGAAGGGGAGCTGGGAGAGCAACTGGACAATGTGGCCGTTGGCTGGCCCTCATGCCTCCGCATGGTAGCAGCGGTAGCCTCCCTAGTGAAAGACTCAGACAAACTCACCCTAGGGCAACCCCTCATGGTGGTGGCCCCCATGCCATAGAGACAGCGATTCGGCACCCCACCCCCCCACCCCCCGACCGGTGACTCTCAAATGCTCAGGTCGCCCATTATCAGGCCGTGTTACTAAACCCCAAACGGATTCGGTTCGGGACAGCCTCTTCCCTCAATCCGGCCACCTTGCTCCCTGAGACGGGACCCGAGTCCCAGGTACAGCATGACTGTCATCAAGTCCTGGCCGAAGCCCATGGCCCCCGAAAAGATCTGACAGACCAGCCTGTGCCCGATGCTGACCACACCTGGTACACAGATGGGAGTAGCTTCTTACACCAAGGTGAGCGAAGAGCGGAGCGACTATGGTGGATGGAACCTCCATCATCTGGGCGTCGGCCCTGGCACCTGGAACCTCCGCTCAAAAGGCTGAGCTTGTGGCCCTAACCCAAGCATTGAAGGCAGCGCTAGGTAAGAAAGTCAACATTTACACCAATAGTGATTACGCCTTTGCCACTGCACACATCCATGGAGAGATATATCGGAGGAGGGGCCTGCTGACCTCCGCCGGCAGAGACATTAAAAATAAACAGGAGATTCTTGATCTCCTACAAGCCCTCCACCTGCCAAAGAAACTGAGCATTATTGACTGCCCGAGTCACCAGAAAGGAGAAAGCTCCACGGCTCGGGAAAATTGACTGGCAGATGAAACAGCGAAGGCTGCAGCCTTAGAGAAGCAGGTGCTCCTACTGCAGGCACCAGAGACGCAGTCTATACCTCCAGGATTTGAAGACTCAGATGAGGACCTAGATATGGTTCAGCAGTTGGGAGTGAGATATGATGAGCAGGCCAGGGTCTGGAGGTTCCAGGACAAGGCGGTCCTGCCACGGAAGATGGCCAGAGAACTAGTGGCTGGCCTTCACAGGTGGACTCACCTGGGACACAGGAAACTCAAGACCCTACTAGAAAGGGAGGAACAGTTCTTTTTCATACCTAGACTAGACTCCCTGGTCAGACAAATCACAGGATCTTGCGTCCCCTGCGCTAAGGTGAACACAGGCCACCTCAAGCTACCAGAAGGAGCCAGAATGCGTGGGCATGACCAGGAACAAACTGGGAGATTGACTTCACTGAAATTCGCCCAGGCAGGTATGGAGCCAGGTATCTCCTAGTCTTTATAGACACCTTCTCTGGATAGACAGAAGTGTTCCCCAGAAAGCGGGAGACTGCCCAAGTGGTGGTCAAGAAGATCCTGGAAGACATCTTTCCCCGTTTCGGCCTACCTAAGGTACTAGGGTCAGACAATGGCCCCGCCTTCGGCTCCCAGGTAAGTCAGTTGGTGGCCAAGGTATTGGGGATAAATTGGAAATTACACTGCTCTTATAGGCCCCAAAGTTCAGGACAGATAGAACGTATGAACAGGACAATTAAAGAGACCTTGACTAAATTAGCATTGGAGACTGGCACTAGAGACTGGGTCAAGCTCCTGCCAATGGCCCTGTTCCGGGTTCGGAACACCCCTACTCCTTTTGGGCTGACACCATATGAAATCCTCTATGGGGGGCCTCCCCGATAGCAGACCTGCTGGGGCCTGACATTGATTCTTTCGCTACATCTCCCAGCCTACAGGCCCGGCTGAGGGCCCTACAGCTGATCCAGAACCAAGTCTGGAAGCCCCTGGCAGCGGTGTACCAGTCCAAGAGTCTGGTGGTGCCTCATCCTTTCCAGATTGGAGACTCGGTCTATGTCCGCAGAGATCAGTCCAGGACCCTCGAACCTCGCTGGAAGGGGCCATATACAGTCCTGCTGACCACTCCGACCACCGTTAAGGTAGACAGAATCACTGCCTGGATCCATGCCTCACATGTCAAGCCAGCACCATCGGAGGACGGCGAGAATCCAGACGAGCCACACAGATGGAAGCTCCAGTGTACCCAAAACCCACTCAAGATAAGACTCCTAAAGACTGGATGATGGCCCTGACTATGTTTCTGCCTCTCATGCTTCCCTCAGCCCTGGGAAGTCCTCACAATCCTCACGCCCCTTAGAAGTTGACTTGGCAGGTGTCATCAGCAAACGGTGATGTCATCTGGTCCACAACCCATACAGCCCCACGTGGACCTGGTGGCCCTCCTTGCACCCTGATCTATGTCTCTTGGCTGCAGGACTAGACTCCTGGGATGTCCCTGAGATAGACCCTACATCCCCACCTAAACCAGAGTCCAGGGGCCAATGCCCAGGTGCAGGGATGGGGGGGCGAGGATATGGATGTAGTCATCCCCAATACTGGGCGGACTTCTGCACCAAGAGCCTGCCCCCGAAATGGAAGGTCCAGGATGGAGACCCGCTGGTGCGGAGGGGCAAATAGTTTTTTCTGCAAAGAATGGGGTTGTGAAACGACTGGGGATACCTATTGGAAGCCCAGATCTTCTTGGAATCTAATAACACTCACTAAGGGGCACCTGGGCACAGGACTCACAAAAGATCATTGCCAAACGTACTATGGACGCAACACAGGTATCTGGGCCGGGAAAGGGCCTTGTACTAACTTTACCTGCAATCCACTTAACATCAGCTTCACTGACAAGGGCAAGGAAAATCAAACTTGGGTAAAAGGGAACCAATGGGGAATCCGGGTCTATGCGGCAGGATATGATGATGGGCTCCTACTAACCATCAGACTAAAAATAGAGCCCCCGCCCCCCGGCGCCCCCCCCCCTCGCCACTGGGGCCTAACCCAGTCCTGACCAATCAAGGCCCGGCTTCCCGGCCAGCCCTGCCCCCACCTTTCCCAATGGTGGCAGCTGAGGAAACCACCCCAGAACCACTCTGGCTGCCACCCCCTATGGAGCAGCGGTTGTTGAACCTGATTCTTGGGGCCTTTCTTGCCCTCAACCCTACTGACCCGGGGCAGACTAACTCTTGCTGGCTATGCTTAACCACGAGCCCTCCCTGTTATGAAGGGACAGCTGTAATGGGAACCCATAACAATACCACTAGTGCTAATTCATGCCATAGCACCCCACCTTCCCTTACCCTGACTGAGGTCTCAGGGCAGGGCACCTGCATAGGTAACCCACCCCACTCCCATCGGAAGCTCTGTAATTCCACCACCCCCATCCCAAATACATCCTTCTATCTGGTGCCCCTCCTGGGATACAGTGGGCATGCAACAAAGGCCTCACTCCCTGCATATCCACTCAGGTGTTTGTTTTTTTTTTTTTAAGATATATTTATTTATTATGTATGCAGAAGAGGGCACCAGATCTCATTACAGATGGTTGTGAGCCACCATGTGGTTGCTGGGAATTGAACTCATGACCTCTGGAAGAGCAGTCAGTGCTCTTAACCTCTGAGCCATCTCTCCAGTCCCCCCACTCAGGTTTTAAAAGACACCAATGATTTCTGTGTCATGGTACAAGTAATGCCTAGAATACTTTACCATGGGGGGTGCCTAGAAGACCACTATGATCCCCACCTTACCCGCTACTGGAGGGAACCTTTATCTCTCACCCTAGCTGTCATGCTGGGGTTAGGGATGGCAACTGGAGTTGGGACAGGGACTGCTGCCTTGGTCAGCAGAAACCAACAATATTGGGCCCTTCAAACAGCAGTCGATGAGGATCCACGGACACTAGAACAGTCCATCTCCAAATTAGAACAGTCGCTCGCCTCACTCTCGGAGGTCGTGTAGCAGAACAGGCGAGGATTAGACTCATTGTTTCTCAAGGAAGGGGGCCTATGTGCTGCACTAGGCGAAGAATGCTGCTTTTATGCAGATCATTCCGGGATAGTCAGGGACTCCATGACTAACCTGAGAGAAAGGCTTAACAAGAGACAGAGAGACCGAGAGAGTCAGCAGGGATGGTTCGAGGGATGGTTCAACAGGTGCCCCTGGATGACCACCCTGGTCTCTACATTGCTGGGACCCCTAATCATTCTCCTCCTACTCCTGACCTTCGGCTCCTGTATTCTGAACAGGCTACTCCAATTCATCCGTGACAGACTATCTATCACCCAAGCATTGGTGCTGACCCAACAGTACCGGGCCCAGCATATTATTGATAGCTTGCCCTAAAATTTAAAGATTTAAATTGGTTCAAAGAAAAAAGGGGGGGATGAATGAGTTAAATATTAAAAAAGAGGAACGAGCCTCAGTCTCAGACCCCCAACCCCTCAGCCTGAGCAGAACATTAGAAAAGAGGAACGAGGGCTGGAGGATGGCTCAGAGGTTAAGAGCACCGGCTGCTCTTCCAGAGGACCTGAGTTCAATTCCCAGCATGCACATGGTGGCTCACAACCATCTGTAATGAGATCTGGTGCCCTCTTCTGGCCTGCAAAGACACATGTAGGCAGAACACTGTATACATAATAAATAAAATAAATCTTAAAAAAAAAGAGGAACAAGCACCAGTCTCAGACCCCCAAACCGTTAGCCTCAACAGAAATATTCTTGTGATATGTCTTATGGCATCATCAGAATGATCTGGTGACATTATTTGGGTCTAGCAGAATATCCTGTGGCTATTCTAGGAAGAAATATAGCCCCCATGGAGGATTCCCCATAGCTATATGCCCCTCCCCAGTACTGATTTTTAAACTAGCCAATTATGTATTGCCCTGAATGCTATACCAATATTATGGTTTTTGCCTTTAAAAGATGCGTGCAATTATTGTTCGGGGCTCCCCTCACTGAATTGTGCAAACAATTAAAATAAAGCCTCATGTGATTGCATCAACTGGTCTGGAGTCCCGGTTTCTGTGGCACCCACCAGAGAGGATAGTGCCCTGAGTCTGGGTTCTATCAGTTTCTTTTTCTTTTTCTTTTTTTCTTTTTTTTTTTTTTTTTTTTTTTTTTTTCCGAGACAGGGTTTCTCTTGTGTAGCTTTGCGCCTTTCCTGGAACTCACTTGGTAGCCCAGGGTGGCCTCGAACTCACAGAGATCCGTCTGGCTCTGCCTCCCGAGTGCTGGGATTAAAGGCATGCAACACCACCGCCCGGCTCTTTTCTTTTTTAAAAAAATAATTTACTGAAATTTATTTATGTGCATTGATGTGAAGGTGTCAGATCTGTAAGAATGATAAGCGGCGCTGGTTACCACACGGAAAGGTCACAAGCCACGGCCACAACAAAACCCAGTATTAGAGCTTTATTAGGAGGAAGGAGGGGGGGACAGAAGAACCAGGCCTGGGGGAGATGCACGTGCAGAGAGCAGAGAGAGAAAGATGGTGAGGGGAAGAGAGAACAGAATAGAGAGAAGAGGTGGGGTCTGTGTCTGGCTCTTTAAGGTGCAGGTGGGCTTAAGGAGCTATACCACACAGGCGCGGATTGCGTGACCACGCCGTGCGTAGGTAATCACCAGCACACACTGATGACGTAAGACACAAGACCCCTTGCCTAGCTCCTGAACTGCGCATGTGCAGTCAAGCAGCTGGAGCATTGGCGGAATCCCAACAAGATCCCCTGGAACTGGAGTCACAGACAGCTGTGAGCTGCCAGGTGGGTGCCGGGCATTGAACCCGAGTCCTCTGGAAGAGCAGTCAGTGCTCTTAAGTGCTGAGCATCTCTTCAGCCCCAATTTAATTTATTTTTAATCATCATGTGTGGGTATGTGCACAGGAAAGCCAGAGAGATGGGATCTCCTGGAACTGGAGCTACAGGTGGCTGTGAACTGCCTGAAGTGAGTGCTGGGAATCCAACTTCAGTCTTCTGGTAGATCAGTCTGTGCGCCTCACTGCTGAGCTATTTCTCTAGCCTGGACAGATTTTTAATCCAATCATACATGTTCAATTAAGTGCAAAAGGACTTGGTCTTCACACTTAGAGAGAAGGCACACCTCCCTGATGTAGTGAGGAGAGTTTCATCTGAAGGCTGGCTAGTTCGCAAAACACAAAAAGAGGGACCGTTTACCCAAGAAAGGAGATCTGATAAGTGGGACATGTTGCTCACTGGCCGAGCTACAGTTTTACTTTGGAGGCATAAACTCTGGATTTGCTCCCTAACACTGAAGAAAAAGAGGGTGGAAATAATGCACAAACTGCCCATATGTGTGGGAGATCAGTGTCACTTAGCTGCCTGGGACAGACAAGATACAGCCTGGTAGGCAGTGTGTGGGAGGGAGGAAGCAGGGAGACCCCCAGGGTCCTCTGTGCCTCACAAAGGAGATTTCTCTCTCTCCTAAGAATGAAGAAAGCATGCACAATTACAGTCATAGGCTGCAGGTTTGTGGGGGGCCCACAGAGACCCCAGCTTGTGGCTTGTTTTCATCTAGACTCAAGGTCAGAGAGTCCGAGCTTGTTTTCCCCTGCAAGGCTGCATAATAGGATGTTTTGGCCAAAGGCATGGTTACCAGGTGTCTTATACTTCAAGGCCTGTTTACAGGGTACTTTGCCGGAAGGCAAGGTCTTGAGTACTAAGGAGGTGTTTACACTTGACTGTACTTTGTGTCTTGAACCATGAGGTCCTTCAAAGGGGGAGGTCTTTTTGCCCCCCCCCTTGCTTTGGGTAGATAAAGGCTCTGAGTAAAAAAAAAGATTGTGTCTGCTGTATTAACCCAGAAACCTCCCAAAGCTATCCTGTGTCTGTCTTTTTTCTTCTTCTACATCTATATTTCTTTTCTTTCTTTCTTTCTTTCTCTTCTTTTTTTTTTTTTTTTTTTTTTTTTTTTTTTTTTTTTTTTTTTTTTTTTTTTTTTTTTTTTTTTTTTTTTTTTTTTTTTTTTCTTCTCTTCTCTTCTCTCTTCTTTCTTTCTTTCTTTCTTTCTTTCTTTCTTTCTTTCTTTCTGAGACAGAAATTCTCTGTGTAGCTTTACACCTTTCCTGGAATTCATTTTGTAGATCAGGCTGGCCTTGAACTCACAGACATCTGCCTGGCTCTGCCTCCCGAGTGCTGGGATTAAAGGCGTGTGCCACCACCGCCCAGCTACGTCTATATTTCATAGCTAGCATTTCCCAATTCCACACTCCCCCCTTCAGAACCGTTCAACAGGTTGAGCAGGACTCAACAGGTTTGGAGAGATGATTCCGTGGTTAAGAGCCTGGGCTGCTCTTCCAGAGGTTCTGAGTTCAATTCCCGGTACCCACATGGCAGCTCACAACCATCTATAATGGGATCTGATGTGTGTCTTTTGGTGTGCAGACATGCATGCATGCAGACAGACAGACATAAATAAATCTTTATCATCCAGGCTGTGAGCTAACTTCCATTCTGAGAGGGCTCCTCTGGGATGGGAAGAGGGGCTCAGATGGTAGAGTGGCTAGGTTGGCTGGTCAGTGAGCTTCAGGGATATCCATTCCACCCCCAGGGCTGGCATCACAGGCAGGCACACGCTGCTCTGCTCCCGGTGCTGGCACACACTGCTCTGCCTGGCTTTTATACTGTGCTAGGGATCCGAATTCAAGTCCGTATACTTATGAGAACTCAACATCAACCCTGTCCTCTACACCCATTCACACCCACATGCACAAACAAACAAAAGCACCTAATTTTTGTTGGTGCATATACCAAGCACACAACACAGTGGTTCCTTAATCTTCCCCTCAAAGCTCCTTCTGATCCTAAAACTGCTAACTTCTGCTAGCTGCCCCTTCCTCCTTATCCACTCCGAACCTCAACATCTCCCACAGGAACAATTGCAGTGGGTTCCTGTCTGCTCTTTCCACCTCCAGTGACTCCTCCACACAAACTTGGTCTCATTAACTTGGTGTTATTTGTTCCTCACAACATCCTTGCCAAGTAAGCAAAGCTACAGTGCTTGCCTGCCTTTTTCAGACGTAGAAGTGAGGTCTGGTGGTGCTGAGGGCACACTTATGGCAGCCTCTGAAATTCAGTTGTTCAAGTTTCGGGATTTTTTTTTTGACAGGGTTTCTCTATGTTAACAGCTCTGACTGTCCCTATTTTGTCCTCACAGAGATCTGCCTGCCTCTGCCCCCAAGTGCTGGGATAAAAGGCGTGTGCCACCGCCACCTGGCAGTTTCTGGGATTTTGTAAGCCAGTTATTAGACATAATAACCTCTTGGCCTTCTGACTAAGATCAAGTATTGTTAAACATAGTTGCTGGGCTGGAGAGATGGCTCAGTGGTTAAGAGTGCTGGTTGCTCTTCCAAGGGACCTGGGTTCTATTCCTAGCACCCACGTGGTAGTCACAACTCTCTGTAATTCTAGTCCCATATGATCTGACACCCTATTCTGGATTCTGAGAGCACGAGGCGGGCATGTGGCACACAGATAATACATGCAAGAGAAACACCCATATACACTTAAAAAACACAACCAAAATCATAGTTACTATTCAAAATTAAGTTGTAAACTGGGCGGTGGTGGCGCACGCCTTTAATCCCAGCACTCGGGAGGCAGAGGCAGGAGGATCTCTGTGAGTTCGAGGCCAGCCTGGTCTACAGAGCAAGATCCAGGACAGGCTCCCAAACTACACAGAGAAACCCTCTCTCGAAAAACAAAAACAAAAATACACACAAAAAAATTTAAATTGTATGAACTTATAAGACTGGATGTAGAGCTTAAAGAGAGAGAGAGTATTTGTCATGCACAAGGCCCTGGGTTCAGTCCCTAGCAATATATGTGTATATGTATGTGCTTTTGTCTTATGTGTGTAGGACACATATGAATGTTAATGTATATTCATTATATTGTATGTAGTGTACGTTTATGTGTGTAGACACATGATTGTAGTTGACATCAGTTACAAGAAAAAAAAAAAAAAAAAAAAAAAAAAAAAAAATGTCATGTTATATATGTGTATGTGTGTATGTGTGTAGACACATATGATTTATGTATATATCATGTTACATATGTGTATGTGTGTATGTGTGTAGTGTGTGTAGACACATATGATGTTATGTATATATCATGTTACATATGTGTATGTGTGTAGACACATATGATGTTATGTATATATCATGTTACATATGTGTATGTGTGTATGTGTGTGTAGACACATATGATGTTATGTATATATCATGTTACATATGTGTATGTGTGTAGACACATATGATGTTATGTATATATCATGTTATATATGTGTATGTGTGTAGACACATATGTTATGTATATATCATGTTATATATGAGATCTATGTATATGTTATATATATATATGTATAGAAACTTACACATTAATCTTAAAAGGTATTGGGGTGAATACTGGAAGATCAGAGAAGCAGAACAAGCCACAGCCTCACCTTGCCAGTTCCTCAGCTGATCCTGTTTCCTCAGACTGGAAGCCTCTGAGTCCTCATCCCGAATGAATCCCAGCTGAACTGCTACTCAAAAGCCTAAAAGCTTAACCAGCAATAGTTCCCGGTTTTCATGCCTTTTATGTCTTTCTGCTTCCTGCCATCACTTCCTGGGATTACAGGTGTGAGTCACCATGCCTGGCTTTTTCCAGTGTGGCTTTGAACTCAGAGATCCATGCTTTCGGAAAGCTAGGATTAAAGGTGTGTGTGTCACCATTTTCTGGCCTCTGTATCTAGTGGCTGTTCTGTTTTCTAATCCCAGATAAGTTTATTAGGGTACACAATATTTTGGGGAACACAATATCACCACACATATATGTCCCTTTCCTTTTAAGAGGTCACATACAATGGCAAGAAGTACCACCTCCTTCAGACCCTGTAGCCCATATAGCCCAAGGTCATGGGCAGAGCAAATACCACTACACATAGCCAGGTGGTGGTGGTGCAAATGTTTAATTCCAGCACTCAGGAGGCAGAGGCAGGAGGATCTCTGAGTTCCAGGCCAGCCTAGTGGACATAGTGAGTTCCAGGACAGCCAGGCTATGTAGAGAAACTCTGTCTCAAAAAAAAAAAAAAAAAAAAAGAAAGAAAGAAACAACAAAAAGCGAAGGTACTATATTCTCAAAACTTTTAATTTTTATTATTTATTTATTTTGTGTGGTCTGTGTGTCTGCATGTGCCATGACATGTATATGGAGGTTTAGAGGACGACTTTCAGGAGGTGGTGTCTTCTTCCCACCATGAGTCCCAGGGATAGAACTCAGGCTTGGTAACAAGTGCCTCAATCCATTGATCCACCTTGGTAGCCCCAAACACATAATTTTACCTGCGCTCTTGGGATTATTTCAGCCCACTGTATGTAATGAAACTACCACATGAAGGATGGTACATTAAAGCTCATGTCTTCCTGAGTTTAGTAAGAGAGGGTGGATATTAGCTGCTGAGCAAGCGCTACAAACTGGCGCTTGATTTGTTGTTTGCTAGTCACCTTGACTTAAAAAGTGTTGGAAGAGCTGGGTGATGTGGCACACATCTTTAATCCTCGGGAGGCAGAGGCAGGTGGATCTCTGTGAGTCTGGTCTACAGAGGAAGTTCCAGAATAGCCAGGGATACACAGAGAAACCCTGTCTAAAAAAAAGTGATGGAGGAAGCTGGAGCTTCTGCTCTTGCAGAGGACTGGAATTCAGTTCCCGGAAATATTACAGCTCTAGGGGATCTGATGCTGTTCCGGGCACACACACACACACACACACACACACACACACACACACACACACATTTTTTAAAGTGATGGAGAGTATTCGAGTGATTCTGATTTATACCTCCTGTACATATGTAGGTGTTACATTAGGAATAACACAAAAAGTTGAAGAAACCCTTCTAGTCATTGAAACCAGTTCTGACTCAGCAAAGTTGTCCCCATTGTTGACAATTTGATCGTTTGTCTTCGTTTTTTTCTCTGTCCTCTTGCATCAATGGAGGACAATATCAGTAAAAATTTTTGTTACAGTTCCACTCCTTGGTCACTTGTAAGCAGTTTAGGAAGGGCTGGGAATGAGCTCTGGTGGTTGAATTGATGCTTACTTAGCACATGGCTCACCTAGGCTTCTATCCTCAACATGACACACACACTGTGACAACCAGCAGAAGCATGCATTTGGCAATCAGTCATACAGGACTGGCTATTGCATACTTTTATTATTTCTTGGAAATTGTGTACTACATATCCTTTATCTCAGTCAAAGAGATGGTAAAACTATGTAACTATATACACACCCTTTCTTCCCCCCAAAAACAGTTGTTTATCACGGAACAGCACACCGCCGGATCTAGAAC
Source organism: Peromyscus leucopus (assembly GCF_004664715.2). Classification (NCBI taxonomy): domain Eukaryota; kingdom Metazoa; phylum Chordata; class Mammalia; order Rodentia; family Cricetidae; genus Peromyscus; species Peromyscus leucopus. The sequence goes on along the minus strand of NC_051086.1, from coordinate 95,223,461 downwards.
ACATTTTCATATAGTCATTCCATAATTCGTCGGATGCCAGGAAAGAGGATACAGATTTAATGAAATGACTTGGCCAAGGCCACACACCCCAAGCAGCATAGAGGGGACCAGACCCACAGACAGTGCCAAGGGCGGCGACCCTCTCCCAGGTGCAGACTCAGGTCCCAAGGCCTGCCCCGCTCCACAGGGAGGGGTGGACAGGGCCTGGGCGCCCAGGAAGTGAAAAGGCAGGGGTCGGTGCCGGAGACCAAGGAGGCCACAGAACCAGCTGACGGCCAATAACAACCAGAGCCGAGAGCGACGTCAAGCTCAGCGGAGGCTGACGCCGCGTACCCTGGGGAAGGGGGCGGGACCTAGCCAGGAAGTGACGTCTAGGGGGCGGTCCCCGGCGGCTGCGCGCGGCCTGGGCTCGCGCTGCGCTCCGCGCGCCCCCCGCCTCCTCTATGAGGCAGAGGCCGCGGCGGCCGTTAACGCTGTCGCTCCGGGGGCCGCGGCGGGCGGGGCTCCGTCGGGGCCCGGCCTAGTCCCCACCCAGCCCGGCTCCCAGCCGCCCGCCCTCCCTCCCTCACCCTGATGCAGGGGGCCGAGCTCCGGGACGGCGAGGCGGCGGCGGCGGCCGCTTCGTACCGGGTCCTGAGCCGCCTCCTCGGCTATGGAGAGGCGGCCCCCGAGCCAGGCCCGCCGCCGCCGCCCCCGGGCCATGGCCCGTCGCCGCCACCCTTCCTCGCGCGGCCCGGCCCGCGGGGAGCCCGCCCGCCGCAGCTGATGGTGTTCCGCAACGTGGGGCGGCCGCCGGAGGAGGAGGACGCGGAGGCGGCCCCGGAGCCGGGACCCTCGGAACTGCTGTGCCCCCGGCACCGCTGTGCGCTGGATCCCAAGGCCCTCCCTCCGGGCTTGGCGCTCGAGCGGACCTGGGGTCCGGTGTCCGGACTAGAGGCGCAGCTGGCGGCTTTAGGGCTCGGGCAGCCTGCGGGGCCGGGGGTTAAGACTGCCGGCGGAGGCTGCTGCCCGTGCCCGTGCCCCCCGCAGCCGCCGCCGCCGCAGCTCCCGCCGCCTGCTGCCGCCCCGCAGGCCGGGGAGGACCCCACGGAGACGAGCGACGCGCTGCTGGTCCTCGAAGGCTTGGAATCGGAGGCCGAGAGCCTGGAGACTAACAGCTGTTCAGAAGAGGAGCTCAGCAGCCCGGGCCGAGGAGGAGGAGGAGGAGGGGGTGGCCGGCTTCTGCTGCAGCCCCCGGGCCCCGAACTACCCCCGGTGCCCTTCCCGCTGCAAGACTTGGTCCCTCCAGGGCGCCTGAGCCGAGGGGAGCAGCAGCAGCAGCAGCAACTTCCCCCACCGCCGCCGCCTCCCGGGCCCCTCCGGCCCCTCGCGGGCCCTTCTCGAAAGGGCTCCTTCAAAATCCGCCTCAGTCGCCTGTTTCGCACGAAGAGCTGCAACGGCGGCTCAGGCAGTGGGGATGGGCCCGGCAAGAGGCCTTCTGGAGATCTGGCAGCTTCAGCTGCGAGCCTGACGGACATGGGAGGCTCTACGGGCCGGGAGCTGGATGCGGGGAGGTGAGATTGGCTGGGGCGGGGGGGCAGGCGGCAAACTTGCATTTCTTATTTCGTTTCTCTCTTTTCCCCTACTGCTGCTAACACAATACTGTCACTTCTCAAGCTGTGGACTTCTGGAGAAGGCAGACACTTGGGACTAAAGGTGGTGACATCTCGTATTAGATCAGAGCTAATTGTGGAAACAGCTTTCACTCTTGGAGAGTTCACACTCGGTGACACTTCTCAGTGGGTTAGCGTCTCTTGCTGGGAATGATTTGAAGCCCTGCCCCACCATTCCTGTACTGGCCCCACTTTTTAAGCTTCCCACCTCCACCCCCGGTGTCTGTCTACCATTACTAACACTGCTGGGAAGTTGCTGGAAATGTGTGGCCTTGGGGCCAAAGAGCTAGTGTCAATCACTTGCCTATTATTATCTTGGCCATCTTGCCTAGTCTCACTGTGCACCTGCCCTCACTCTCTTCACACGTATATGCATGCAAAATGGCCTGGGGAACAATCAGCTGGGCATCTCCATTCTTAATGTTCTTCTGGTGGTTCTTAGATGTTTGCTGTCTAAAGCGTGTGTGCTGACCACATTCCGAGAATAGCTTTGTGCTTGCTCTCTCACTTTCACACAGATGTTGATAGTGCTCAGTGAGGTACACACACTGAATTCTAGGCCAATTAATAACAGTTCCAAACTTAGTCTTTGAGGTCCCTCCACCCCGAATTTCTAAAAAGTGAATGGACTTTTGACATAAGAGCATAGTTTTGTAGTATCAGTGTAGAAAGCTGTTAGCTATTGCATCCACTAATGAGACTTACCTTGTGGTAGAACTGTGATTGTGAATTGTAGTTCTGACTCTTTTGGACTTGAATTGGTGGCTTTTGTTTTGAGATGAGGTTTTATTATGCTGATCAGGCTTGCTTTGAATCCACTGTATAGCCCAGACTGGTCTAGATCTCTTGATCTTCCTATCTCATCTTCCTCAGTCCTGAGTCAGCCTTCCTGGTGCCAGGATTAGAGGCCTGTTGCCACCTGCCTGGCTGGAATTGGTCTTGGTGTGGTTTATATGATATGTCTTTGATACACACTGACAGTGACAAACCAGAGCCAAAAAGCAGATACATTGATAACTTTGCTGAGCACTAGAATCTCTTGGGGTTGGGGGTTGGGGTAAAGGTAAGTATACCTGGGGCCCAATTAGAATTTTTTTTATAATTTATTTTTATTTTATGTTCATTGGTGTTTTGCCTGCACGTATGTCTGTGTGAGGGTGTCGGATCCCCTGGAACTGGAGTTACAGACAGTTGTGAGCTGCCGTGTGGGTGCTGGGAATTGAACCTGAGTCCTCTGGAAGAGCAGCCAGTGCTCTTAACCACTGAGCCATCTCTCCAGCCCCTACTATTTGAATTTTTTTTAATGCTCCCCAGTTGATCCTGGATGCAAACCACTCATTCTTGGATGTGGATTTCTGAAGGGAACTTGAGTACTCCAAGATAAAAGGTGTAGGTTCTGTCAGATATTCAGAAATGGTTGTGTTGCCATTTCTGAGTAGCTGTGCCATGGACCAAACTCAAATCCCTGGTAGTCTGTCCTTTTTTTTTTTTGTGAACTCTTTTTTTTTTTTTTTTAATGATTTATTTATTTATTATGTATACAGAAGAGGGCGCCAGATCTCATTACAGATGGTTGTAAGCCACCATGTGGTTGTTGGGAATTGAACTCAGGACCTCTGGAAGAGCAGTCGGTGCTCTTAACCTCTGAGCCATCTCTCCAGCCCCTTGGTGAACTCTTGCTGAGAGCTCAGGTCTTGACAAGTGTGTGGCTGCTGGAACAGTTTCCCCTAACAGTGGTAGTTTCTGTATTTGATGCTCCACTTACCAATATGGATGAAATTTGCATCAGCTGAGGGTGGACAGCAGGCTTGAAGCTGTGGGTAATGATAGAGGATGGACTGATAATTTTCTTGGGGTTTGTTTTGCCTTTGCTGCACATTGACCAGGACATGGTCTAAGATTCCCGAGACGTGGAGTATGAGGTGTGGCGTGAAATTAGCTGCTACGTCTAATAGATTAGGAAGTAGGAAAGGCCTATAACATTGTACGGTTTTTTAAAGCCTTTGGAAGCAGAATTTCATGGTCATTGGCTGCTCTATCACCAACCCTCACGCTAAGCACAATACAGATTTCTGCTGCAGAGCCAATTAGGCTGTACCTCTGCAAAGAAGCTTAGTTCAGGGCACTGGAGAAATACATTTTTTGGTCCAAGAGCTTTTTCTGATGAATTGGAGAAGAGCTAGGTATTTGTGTGTAAACATTTGGTTGACTGCTATTTGGAGGCAGCATGTTGTATAGAGAATTAGGAAAGTCTGGATTCCATTTGGAACTTCAGCATTAGCTGTGAGATGGAGGGCAGATCTGTCATTTTCATCTGTGAAATGGGACAGCTATAAATTGTCTTGTTCATGTCCTTATAGGAATAGAAGGAAGACGAGAAAACTGGGTGGAATATTTTGTGCTTTTTGGAAGAGAAGTGATAAGATTGAATTGGTACATTTTTTTTTCCCCGTGCTAAGCTTTGGTGCTGCTTGCTAGCTTTTCCGTGCTTGTTATGTGCCAGTCGTGCTGGCAGCCTCGAGGCTGTGAGAACCTTGGTAAGTCTGGCCAGGGCGGCTGTGATTTCTGTGGGTCTGCGTCTCCTAAGCAAGCCCTCCCTTGTTGGGAAGAACAGTAGCTCGGAGTCCCCCGCGTTCTCTTGTTCTAAACGGTAGAACCTGAAGCACTGGGAAATCTCAGCCCTCTGCCAGTTAGGAGGCTTCCACATCACTGTTGGTCGAAGTTAATTATGGGTCTCTGCTGGCTTTGCTATGTAATTTGGGGCATTTATGGTAACCTCTAGGCATAATTCTCTTTACTCTTCTCAACATCTGCCTTTGCCATCTACACTTTTCCCACAGCTATTGCTTTTGATGAGAAAGTATTTCCTAACCATCATTTTTATAAGGCTTAGCTGTCTGCATGTTCTATTGGTGAACACCTCGACTTCTTTCACATGCTTTGGATTTGCTTAAGTGGACCTGCCCAGATGTACAAGTCTTAAGAGTAGAGTAGTATAAAGGGGGGGGGGGGACTAGAGAGAGGATGGCTTAGGAGTTGAGAGCACTTGCTAATCTTGCACAAGACTGGAGTTTGGTTCCCATGCGCCCAGGTTGGGTAGCTCCAGAGCACCTGTAACTCCAGCTGCAGGGGACCCAGTGTCTTCTTTTGATCTCAGCAGGCACATGTACACATGCCTGCATGTACACGTGCATACACACACATGTAAAAACTATAAATCTAAAAGTAAAAGAGGAGTATGGGGGTCAACAAGGTGCTCAGCAGGTAAAGGTGTTTGCTGCCAAGCCTGATGACTTGAGTTTTGAGCCAATCTCTGGGACCCATGTGGTGGAAGGAGAGAACTGACTCTCACAGGTTCTCTCTGACTTCCACATGCCTGCTGTGGCACATATGCACCCACACCTAACCTCTTGAAAAGAAATAAATGTAGCCAGGCGGTGGTGGCACTTGCCTAAATCCCATCACCCAGGAGGTAGAGGTGAGCAGATATCTGAGTTTGAGGCCAGCCTGGTCTATATAACAAGTCACAGGCCAGCCAGAGCAACATAGGAAGACCCTGTCCCAAAAATTTCTTTTCAAGTAAATAAAATAATAATAATCAAAAAAATAGTATGAGTTAGCTTTGAAAATTCTTTAAAATGAAGTAAGATTGAGCCTGCCAACTAGTCAGGTTTCTGTACTGAGGAGCTGAGCTAGGCCTCATACCACACATATGTCAGGATTCAGAGAGCTGGGCTTCATGCCTGTGGGCCTTGGTATAATATAGAGCTTTGCTATTTCAGGAGAACCAGTGGAGTCCCCTTGTCTGTTTCACATATGTTGAGCTGATTGTCTTCCTTCAGATTTGGTGAAAAATAACATCTCTCTGCCGTTTGAAACGTTACACACTAACACACTCAGTTGGGAATAGGTACCTTGTCCTTAGGATTGTTTACTGAGTTTGACAGTTGAGGCAGTCTTTACAGTTGTGTAGTGGAGAAATGGAAAGCAGTTCTGTAGTGATTTTTGATTTGTTTGGGAAAAAGGTGCAATTCTGGATGGAGAGGCTTCTTTGGCTGTCATGGGTAGACTTGGCCAACATCAGAAGCTTACTGTTTCTTTGGGTCTTGAGATCCAGGGGAAGGGGTGTATTTTGCTGCTGTTTTGTTTCTTTATTCTTACGTTTGGTTTTATTAAACAAGAATTTTTTAAAATGTGTATGTCAGTATGTATATGTTTGTGCACATATATGTAGGTGCCCGGTCAGAAGAGGACTTTGAATCCCATACATCTGGTGTTACAGGCAGTTGTGAGCTGCCTAGTTTGGGTGCTGGGAACCAAACCTTTTCCAGGTCCTCTGGAAGAGCAGCAAGTAACAGCTGATTCACCCCTCAGCCCCTTTTTGAGATACTCTCACAATGCAGTCTGGACTGGTCTTGAACTCAACATGTAGCCCAGCCTGGCTTCCAATTTGAGCTGATCTTCCTGCCCTCAGCTTCCTGAGCTCTGGGATTATAGATATATACCATCATGCCTGGTCTCATATAGCCCAGGATGGCTTCAAACTTACTATGTATGTGTTCAAGTCTGGTTTTGATCTGATCCTCCTGCTTCCATCTCCTAGGTGCTGGAATCATAGTCATGTGTTACCAAAACAGCCAGGCTCAAAGGGGCCTTTTTGAGTCATAACATGACATGCCGAGAGCAAGGTGATAGTGTGGTATGGTGAGCTATGTTTGGGTTTATGTTTCACACTCTGTTGGCCTTTTAAACTATCTTTTTACAAACTGCTTATGGTTGTCAGCTCTCTCAGAATAAATTCTCTGGCTTTAAAATTTTTGTCTGTCCACTTGAGTCTTGTGCCTTTGACATTCTCCCTGCCAACATCATTCCTGAGGTTTTAGGCATTAGACTACACCCCTTGGCTTATCCCTAGAAGTTCCCTCCATTGGTTTTTGAGTTGGTTTACGATAGAGTTTTGGATCTGACCTTGCTGCACAGATGTCTGTGTATTGGAACTAAAAATGAACACATGGTTTTTGTGCCTGTAGCACACGAACAGACACACTGGCTTATGACGTGTTGGAAATGGCACAGGCTGCCTATCTTGGCGCTGAGTGCATTAGCAGGGGCAGAGGTGTATTGGAACTATACAATCTAGTATTTGGACATCCTAGTTTAGAAGGCATTTTAGGAAAGGATACTTGTAAGTTTTGGGGATAAAGGGATTAATGGACAGGAGTGGTAGACATGATTCATTGTTTGATTTTAGGTTCCTAGGAATTTGAAAAGTGGCCAATGATTACATCTTTGTGCTATTGTCCTGTTTAGTCTAGCGCTTCTAATTCCTTTTATCTCATTAATCTGTTGCAATGCAGATTATAGTTTGCAGAATGGAAATGGACAGGGACGTTCTCTTACCTACAACTCAGGCAATGACTTACCTGACTCAAGGACAGCGAGCCCACCAAAAGACTTACCTAAAGCTGTCTGTCCTGTTGCTTGAGTCATGACCTACCAAGTCCTTCTCCAGTGAGTCGGTTCTAAGATGCAAGCAGCCCCCTGGCAGAGTTAAAAGTACTTTAATTTTGTACCCCAGTGTTTTTCAAGGTGAGGTGGGAAGGCATGAATAACCCACCCGTGAGTGTAGTATGGAGGGTTACTTTGAAATGTGTGTTTGGGCTGGGGATGTGGCTCAATCAGTAGAGTGCTTGTTTAGTATGTTGAAAGCTCTGGATTGGATTCCTAGCAGCACTACAAAATATGTTCATTTTGGAGGCCTAGGATGTATGGATGTAGCTTAGTTGGTAGAGTACTTGCCTTTAATGAATGAAGCACTGAGTTCAGTCCCCAGCACTGCGTAAACCGGGCAGGTTGTGCTTCATAGACAGCGTATGGTGGTACATGCTTGTAGCCTTAGCATTGAGGAGAAACAGGCAGAAGGGTCAGGAGTTCAGGGTCATCCTCATTTACATATCAGATTCAGAGCCAACATGAGAACCCTGTCTCAAAAAGAAAAATTCATCTGTTATTCTTGTTGCTTTCCAAAACTATCTTAACCATCTTAGAAATGGGCTTTTATCATCCCAGATGTTTTCTATATATAAAAGGAGATCTAAAAGATATATGGACTAAAGTAATAAATACATATCCAGGTACTCATTAAGCTTAGCAGACAAGTATAGTATTATCCGTACTTTATCTAGACTCAAGGGTTGCTCTCCTCGTTATGCACCCCCCAGGCCCCCAGGTAACTGCCATCCTTAGTTTTGTATGAAGTCATTTCCTTGCTTTGTTTTTTCAGTCATCTAGATTAGCCTTGTCATTAGACTGCCATCAGAATGCTCACAGGGTCCTTGAGATAGAAAATGGGTTTTTAGTTAGGCAGCATCCTCCCAAAGAAAGAAGGAAGCACACATATTTATTATTAGCCTCTCAGCCTCTTAGATCTTTTACCTTTTAGCTTCAAGCCATGAAGCACCCTTCTTTGCCAGTGAAAACCATCTAGCACTCTGAGATGGCTCTGCCTGGGTTTAAATTCAGATGTTTTTCTTTTTCTAGATCCTAGAAACTATGATTTTTTCTTCTTCAAAATGTCGGGGGTGGGGGAGAAGATGAGCTGGAGTGAGAAGGCCTCCACAAGACGTGTGCGTTTGGGTACTGCCGTTCTTCAGAGCTTGGCACTAAAGAGACTCGTCCCCAGCATGGGCAGATGGCACAGTGATGCAGTTTCCTTTGAAAAGAGGCAAACTGCCAACTGGCTGAGGTGTGAACCTTTTGAAAGGCCAGTGCTTTGGGTGTCTACTTGCTGAGTTTAATGTTATACCCACAAGTTATCAAATAAGAGTCAGCTCGGAAGCCCCTCGGCTGCTTTAAGTTCATGTCCAGTGGAATTAACTTTCCATTCTCGTCCTTTGGGTTGCTGGCACTAAGCTGTAGTCATGAGCAACTTTTATAAACGGAAACCATGTGTGCTTGTAGCTTGTTTTTATGTGGCCGTGTCCCTGTGTGGGCTGTGGATGTTTCAAGTGTGGATTATTAGACCTCTGAGAAGGAAGCTGCCTGTATTTCATCTCTTTCTTTGAGACAGGGTCTATGTAGCCCTGGCTGGCCCTGGGACTCACTGTATAGACCAGGCTAGCTTGAACTCAGAGACCTATCTCTGCTTCCCAAGTGCTGGAACTAAAGGTGTGTTAAAGGTTTTGTGCCTTTTTTGTTGTTGTTGCTGTTCTAAAGCTATGGTCTTGTTTTATAGCCCAAACTAACCCTTGAACTTGTGACAGTCCTCCTGTTTCTGCTTCCCAAGTGCTAGAACTGTTAAGTATGTAGCACCATACCCAGTTCTGAGCTCTTTCTACATAATTAAAATGATTAAAAATCTAAAAAAAAATCTAAAATCTAAAAAGTTGAAACCAAAATGCGAAGCTGGGCATACTGGCATGCACCTGTAGACCCAGCACTTGAGAGAGAGGCAGAGGAATCATGGGTTCAAGCCCATCCCCACCTACTAAGTGCGTTAGAGTCTAGTCTGGGCTACATGAGATTGTGTTTCAAACAAAACAAAAAAGAAGCATAAACATGCTTTTCATTTTTGTTTTTGTTTTGAGGCTGGAGAGATGGCTCGAGGGTTAAGAGCACTTACTGCTCTTCCAGAGGACCAGACTCAGTTCCCAGCATCCAAAGTAGCTCATAGAGCCTAAGGCTGCAGTTCAGGGGTCCCATATCCTTTTCTGGCCTCAATGGCCACCCATATACATGTGGTAGACAGACACACATGTATATAAATAAAATCAAATACACATTTAAAAAAACATGCTTTTGTTTTGTTTGGGGGATGGTACTGGGGCTGAATTTGGGGCATTGTACATGATAGACAGGTGCTTTACCAACTAGGCTACACCTTGGCCCTGAAAACAATGTCTTGTTTTTCTTTTTCTTTTTCGACTGTCCTGGAACTCACTTTGTAGTTCAGGCTGGCCTTAAACTCACAGAGATCCATCCACCTGCCTCTGCCTCCTGAGTACTGAGATTAAAGGAATATACCACTACTACCCTTAAAAACAAATAATTTTGAATAGGACTTCATTTTCTTTCCTTTTGTAATAAAGGGTTTGCCTCGTGTCTCAGGACATGTGGAATGCAGAGTTCAGTGATTTAAACACTTGTGTGGGGTTCCTTTCTCCCTTATTTTCTGTGTGCTTTCTCACTCTGCTGGTGCGGTGGAGAGTTAAAGAGTTTTCTTTCCATCTCATCCTTTGTATCACAATATGTCTAGGGGTGAGCCAGCCATGACACCTGCAGTCAGTCATTGTGAAGCTATAAGTGTAATGTCTAGTGTCAGTCAATTCCGGGGTGGGATTTTAGACTTTATCAGAACTTACCCTCACCTTTCATAAGCCCATAGCCTATTTGTATCACCTCAGTAAAATCTTTGTCATCTTGAAGTGAATGACAAAATGTTTTAAGGCTAACACATTTGTGCCTGGAAAGTCTGTGTTGGCATCTCTTGTTCTTCACTGTTTGCTGAGAAGCTACTTGAAGGAGGTATAGTTGGTACCTTGGTGTGTAATCGAAGATGGTTGCTGGGGAGCATCGAGGCAGAGCTGTGTGACTCGGGGGAGGGTGTACTTGGGTACAGGCAGAAGAAGGCCCTGTTAGCCATGGCCTAGGTTCATATCCCAGGGCCATGGGCAGAGAGGGATTCACCGATGAAGACGGCAGTGTGTCTTAGTGCGCTGCGCAGGCCAGGATGTGCTCCCTGGCTCCCTGACTCCATAGGAACATTTCTCTTAGAGTCAGGCCCAGAGGGGTAGCTGTTACTCCAAGCTGGCAACTACTCAGGCCTAAAGTCTTTTGCTTGGCTTTCACACGAAAATCAGCTCTGCATCCAGCGTCCTTCCTTGTGAAATAGACTTAGTAATTACCACTCAAGGTGCTTGGTCTTAATGTGCTGGGCGTGAAGGATCCAAAGGGATTGCTATTGCTTTTTAGGCTGGTGAAGCCAAATCTATTTAAGGAATTGCTTTAATTTATTTCATTCTCCTTTAAATTTTAGGCTTTATTACGGAAGTGTTGCCAACATATCTGTAATAAAGGGTTTGCTTTGTATTTCAGGACATCTGGAATCCAGTGTTAGTGATTTAAGTGCATATGTGTTCATTTTCCCCCTTTATTCTCTGTGTACTTTCTTACTTCCTAGGAAACCCAGGTTGACAAGAACTCAAAGTGCCTTTTCTCCGGTCTCCTTCAGCCCCTTGTTCACAGGTAAGGATCATGTCTTTCTCTTTTTCTGGTAACTGAGTGTTCTGAGACTGTCAGGGAACATGCCTGCACATGCCTTGCTGGGGGAGCTCCAGGCACCTTCCAGGCCGTCTGCAGTAATTCCTTCATTCTGTGCCCCCTGGGTTTGGGGTGAGGCTGTTTTTATGGCATATGGAGTGTGCCCTTGATTTCAGATGCTTGAAGGTAAAGATGCTTGCTTCTTGGTAATTGGGTAGCCATAGCAGTTACGAAGTTCAGGGTCATTACATGCAAATTAAAGGCAAGAATTACAAAGATACAGGCTTGTAATGCATACAAGACTTTCTTGAAGTCATAATTCCTGTCCCAGCTTCCAAGGAAGTTCATAGATTGTCTAATAAAAAATGACCCATGAGGGCTGGAGAGATGGCTCAGTGGTTAAGAGCACCGACTGCTCTTCCAGAGGTCCTGAGTTCAATTCCCAGCAACCACATGGTGGCTCACTACCATCTGTAATGAGATCTGGTGCCCTCTTCTGTACACATAATAAAAAATAAAAAATCTTAAAAAAAAAAAAAATGATCCATGAGCGTCTGGTCTAGTGTAAAGACCAGAGCAAAGGGGATTGTGTGAGCTTTTGTCGCCTGCCATTTTAGGGGTTAGCAGTTCATGCAGCTGTTAGTGTTCTTCAGTGTGTCTAATTTAAGTGTGTCCTTGCAGCAGGGAACACAGTTGCTAAAGAAGGAGACTGTAGAATGTCCTTTTGGTAATGGGTCACTGCCATGCCATCTGATATTATGGGGAACTTTTGAGAGAGAGACCTTCTGTTCTGTCAGTCATATAAAGCTCCAGGTTGAGTAGAAGCTGTAAAAAGGTCTTTTTCATATTGTCTCAAATCCTGAGAAGCCAGCTGCCCTACTTGGTTGTGACTGAGAAGCCCTTTAAAAAATAGTCTTTGGTTGGATGTTGTAAACCTTCCTACTCCTGTAATTCCACCACATGGGAGGCAGAGGAAGGACTGCCAAGTTCAAGGCCAGTGTGATCTGTGTCGTGAGTTCAGGCCAATCAGGGCTACATAGTGAGCCCCTACCTCAAGAAACATTAATTAGATTTAAAATGCCAATCTTTTTTTTTTTTTTTGGTTCTTTGAGACAGGGTTTCTCTGTGTAGCCCTGGCTGTCCTAGAACTCACTCTGTAGACCAGGCTGACCTAGAACTAGGAGATCCACCTGCCTCTGCCTTCCGAGTGTTGGGATTAAAGCTGTGTAGATTTTTATTTCTAAAATGTTTATTTTATGTGTACAGGTATTTTGTGTATATGTATATCTGTGTACCACTTATGTGCCTGGTGTCTTGGAGGCTATAAGAGGGCATCAGAAATGTTGAGCTTGAGTTACAGACAGGCGTGTACTGCTAGTTGTTCAAGTGCTGAGAATCAAATCTTGGTCCTGGAAGAGTAGCCAGTGCTCTTCACCCCCAAGCCATCTCTCTGGCCCTGGAATAATAGGATTTAAAAAGAAAATGTTTAGATTTTATTCCTTTTTATTTACATTTTATTTATTGATTCTGTGCCATATCACGAATGTAGAAGTCAGAACAATTATCAAGAGTCAGTTCTTGCTGGGGCAGTGGTAGCGGCGTACGCCTTTAATCCCAGCATTGGGGAGGCAGAGGCAGGCGGTCTCTGTGAGTTTGAGGACAGACTGATCTACAGAGAGAAACCCTGTCTCGGGGGAAAAAGGAGTCAGTTCTTTTCTTCCACCACGCAGGGCTTGGGGGTTGAGGTCAGATTATCAGGTTTGTTAGCAAGTCCCTTTACCTACTGAGCCATTATACCATCCCTGTTTTTCTTATTTTATGTATATAAGTTGTTTGGTCTACATGTATGTGTGTCCTGTGTGTGGGCTTGGTGCTTGTGGAAGCCAGAAGAGGGTGCTGAATCCACTGATATTGGAGTTAAGGATGGTTATGAGCCACCATGTGAGTGTGGAGAAGCAAATCTGGGTCCATGGTGAGAGCAGCCAGCCTCTTAACCTCTGAGCCAGCACACTAACCTGAGAACAACTGGATTCTAAGCCGACTGGTGCTGGGGTAATTCCAGCCTGGAGAGCATCAGGCGCAAAGCTTTGGGACCCTTGGCCCTCAGCCCTCTGGCCTCCTTTGCTTGCCCTTTGTTTCTCTCTCCTTTTGGTCTCAGCTTTGGACACGGGGCTTCTGTAACATGCTTGTGTGACTCCCTCAGGTGAGACAGTGTCGCTTGTGGATGTGGACATTTCTCAGCGGGGCCTGACCTCTCCACACCCTCCAACTCCCCCTCCTCCTCCAAGAAGAAGCCTCAGCCTCCTAGGTATAGTCTGACCTGCCCTTTTGCCGTCCTGCCCTAGAGGGAGGGTGAGCTCTAGGGACTTGTTCTTTTGTCAGGAGCCAGATTAATTTCTGGGTTTCTATTGATGACCCAATTATTTCCCATCCCTTTCTCCACCTCTGTCATATCTGTAGGCACGCAAATGGGGGGGGGGGCACTTTATCTGCATGCAGCAGTATTTACTGTGCACGTGTTGACAGTTCACATCTCCCCTGTCCTCAGTGTGCTGCTACTGAGCTGTTTTAGGAGTAGTCACTTTCCCAGTTTCTGAGCAAAGCAAAGCTGGCTAGGATGACTTGCCCTCGGTTCATAAAGATGACCAGAGAAGGCCAGGCTCCCTTGCCCCAGAGGGCAGCCTGACCCCCTCTCCTCTCTGCCTTCCCGTGCTGTTGTGTGCTCTTTGCTGAAGCTCTTGCTTTTGTTCTCTCTTCTAGATGATATCAGTGGGACGCTGCCTACATCTGTCCTTGTGGCTCCGATGGGGTCTTCCTTGCAGTCTTTCCCCCTACCTCCGCCTCCTCCACCCCACGCCCCAGGTTAGCTTAGCTGAGAGGCAAGACTTATAAGAGTGGAAGTATGGGAGAAGTCTGTTTATGGAAATTACAGTTTAGGAGATCTTTATCCCCTTAGCTAGACTAGAACTTGAAAATGAGTCCAAAAAATACTTTTTTTCTAACCTATTTATTTCTGGAAGTAAATCTTATTTTTCTTAGAAATAAAAGACTGGGATGTTTGGTCTCTGCTTCTGGGGCTGTTGTGCAGTCTCTGAATAGATATCACTTAAGAAACTGCCTTAATGTCAGTTCAGTGAAGAGGTTGACTGTGTTGCTGGTTATCAGAGTTCTGTATTTTTTTTCTAAGCTTTTTGGTATTTACCGCAGCCTTGTAAATAAGTACCAAGCATTTAGTCGCCCATACCTGCTTTGCCAGCCTCCAGTACCCAAGGAATAAAATGAATGAAATCAGCATTCTTTTCTACTTGCCTGGCAAAATCATTACTGTCCCTGGGCAAGTAAGCGAGTCGCTATTTCCAAGGCTGCTTTACCGTAGGCACTTCACTTCGAGGTGGGAGAAGTTGGAATCGCTCTAGGCTGGTGAAGCCCCTGAAGTAGTCACCTTAGTCAGGTTAGTGAGCGGCTCCCGACTGCTTTCCTGGGGTTGAATGCCCCCCCCATCCTTCACAGCTTCCACGAGCCCACACAGCTTTTTGTTCCAGCCCATCCAGCTCTTCCCACCGCTTTGGCTTCCACCCTCCCCAGCTTAGCGTCTAATGCCTTGTCCTTCTTCAGTTAGCATCTCTCTCTCTCTCTTTTTTTTGTGGGGAGGGGAGGTCTGCCTATGAGTAGGAGCAGTGTAGATAAAACAAGTGGTCTCCATTCTCTTGCCTGCAGATGCATTTCCCCGGATTGCTCCCAGCAGAGCATCAGAACCCCTGCACAGCCAGCCCTCTCAGCACCTCCAGTGTCCCCTCTACCGGCCCGACTCAAGCAGCTTTGCAGCCAGCCTTCGAGAGCTGGAGAAGGTAGGTGATGTGATGCCTGAGGGCTGGCAGCTCACCTTTCCTCCCACACCTGAGCTCTGTGCCTAGGCTGTCCTTGGGTTTTTAGAGGAAGAGGAGTTTCTATCTTCTAGTCACAGTGACTAGACAGTAGGCTCTTGTTCACTCCATAGGAAAGGTAAGAAGACCGGATTTGGAGGGAAAAGTTAGACCCAGTGAAGGAGGACTGTAGAGATGTATTTGGAATAGTCTAAGATGGTTTTGCGAGGTAAACTGACCCAGTTCCTTCTTGTCCTTGTTGGACCATTGGTAATAAAATGTAGAATTAGTCTTCTGGTGCCAGGAGGACTAAAGCGTAAGCAGCCTGGTTTTTACTGCTATGCTTGGCACAAGTATTATAATGGCTTTTACCTTCTCAGATAATCTCCCCTGGTAAGAGAGATTGTGCCCAAGTTGTTGGCATTTCTCTGTTAACTCCTTTACTGTTTCCTGTCTTTTATAGTGTGGCTGGTATTGGGGTCCTATGAATTGGGAAGATGCAGAGATGAAGCTGAAAGGGAAGCCAGATGGTTCTTTCCTGGTACGAGACAGCTCTGACCCCCGTTACATCCTGAGCCTCAGCTTTCGCTCACAGGGTATCACCCATCACACTAGGATGGAGCACTACCGAGGTGAGAGGTGCTGCTACTGGAGAAGGGAGGCCTTCCTCCAGCTTGCCTTTCCTACCTTGCTGAGTTAGTCCCCTGACCACCTTTCAATACTTTGTTAAAACTATTGGACTGATAATTGTCTAGACTCTGGGAATGGTAGATGAATACTTGAGGTTCATGAGAGATGAGGAAGTGAGAGCTCTCTTAAGTACTACTCCAGTGACTGACTTCTTGGTTAAAGGTCCTTTCTTCTGACATAGTGGGATTGTTAGAAAGAAGCTTTGTTTCTGGTGCCTGTTGGCAGTGGGACATGCCCTCATCATTTTTAGTGATACCACAAGAGGAACTCCAAAGACTCCGCTCTGCAGTTCCCTGAAATGACTCATTATCATGAATGTGGTCTTTTTGTATTAAGTCATAGGAGTTCAGGTTCTCCTTTATCTTTGGGCCTCTGGAGTTGGAGGAGGTAGGCTGTCAGGGTTCTGGGCATGGGTTTTAGAAGAAGCTCAAGAAGGAAAGACTGATTTTGCTTTTTTTTTGGTTTTATAAGACAGGGTTTCTCCGTGTAGTTTTGGTGCCTGTCCTGGATCTCGCTCTGTAGACCAGGCTGTCCTGGAACTCACAGAGATCCACCTGGCTCTGCTTCCTGAGTGCTGGGGTCAAAGGCATGTGCCACCGCCATCCGGCTAAAAATTATTTTTAAAAAATTTAAGAATTTAATTATTAGTCCGGGTGGTAGTGGCATGCACCTTTAATCCCAGCACTTGGAAGTCAGAAGCAGGTGGATCTCTGTGAGTTCCAGGACAGCCCGAGCTAAAAAGAGAAACCCTATCTCGAAATACCAATAAAAAAGAAGAAGAATTTAATGATTAAAAAATTAAAATGTTCACACCAGCCTCTCAGATCATTTGAGGTCCTTTGTTTGTTTGTTTTAATTTTTAGAGTTTTGCTATATAGCCCAGTCTGGCTTTAACTCACAACTTCCTACCTTAGACCCATGAGTGCTGGGATGATGACAATGTCTTACCACACCCCACCAAAACCGTTTGTAAATTTACTCTTTAATTTTCCATTTCAGGAACCTTCAGCTTATGGTGCCATCCCAAGTTTGAGGATCGCTGTCAGTCTGTGGTAGAGTTCATTAAGAGAGCCATCATGCACTCCAAGAATGGGAAATTTCTCTATTTCTTGAGATCCAGGGTTCCAGGTAAAGCTGTAGTTATAGTAATTATTATTGTTGTTGCTTTTTTGAGACAGGGTCTTACTGTGTATTTCAGGCTGGTCTTGAACATTCTATGTAGCCCAACCTGGTCTTAAACATATGGTCCTCTTGCCTCAGCTTCCTGCTAGCTATATTAACTATTAAACCTAACTTGGCTATGATCTAGTATTCTACTGGAATGTCCCAGCCCCAAACAAAAGCCACAGCTGAAACTGTTTGACCTGGCTATTGTAGGAGCCCCTTTTCCTGCGAGTCCACTGAATAATCCCGGCCCTTGTGTGTTGATCTCACAATGTTCTGAAGAATGATTTCTACCTCTCTGACCACGTGAAGAAGAAAACCCAGGCATCTTGTACCATTTGACATTGAGATGGCTCCTTGCTGCTGTTACAGGTGTCTTGCCTCTTACTTGTGAAACAGAAAGTGAGAACTCTGGTGTCACTTCCTCAGGGACAGGGCCGTGAGAGTGGGCTCACAGAAAGGCAGTGAGTGGCCAGGCATTGGCGGCGGTGCACACCTTTAATCCCAGCACTGGGGGGGGGGGGCAGGAGGATCTCTGTGAGTTCGAGGCCAGCCTGGTGTACAGAGCGAGACCCAGGACAGGCACCAAAACCACACAGAAACCCTGTCTCAAAACAAAACAGAGAGAGAGAGAGAGAAAGGCAGGCAGGCAGTGAGTGGTGAGTGAGGCCGGAGGCCGGGCTCGGTGGTTTATGAGGAGAATGGGCTATAGATTTGTCCATACTGTACTAACTAAGGAAGAGAAGGGGTGGTGGTGGTGGTTGTTTGGTATATTGACGTCCTACTTGTTTAAGTCAAAGATTTCTCTCTGTATGGGAGCACTGTCCTGTTCTTGGCTTCACCGGTGTGGTCACATAGTCAGCCAGCTCACTCAAGAATGTACCTGCCTAGTCCCTATCAGAGGAGGCAGAGGAAATTGGTTTGTAGCATTGGGTAAAGAAAACTAACAGGCACATGCATGTGAGGAGTTTGCAGGATACAAGCAGAACTTAAAGTGAGAGCTTCTTGCTTTCACTTTGAATCAAATTAACTTCCTGAGCAGGGTGCCAAGAAATTGCTCTGAAATGTAGGAGTTGCTGAGGAGCCTTGGGCAGAACATCAGGAACAGGATTGGGCCAGGTGACAGTGATGTTTGTATAATGGTGGTGATTTAAATAAGGCACGACAGGGTGTGAACTGTATTAATTCTCACTTCCTCTGGTATTTGGTGCTGAGCTGCCAACACCCTGGGGGCGCATGCATTTCTCTTGGTGAAGGAAAGTGCTCGAGTTCTTGAGGATTGACTCTGCTTAGCAGTTTTTAACATTTGTGGAATGATGGGTATTTATTTAACAAACACTTATTTGTAACTCAGTATAAAAAGGAAGCCCGTCGTTGCCCTCAGGTAGCTCCTAGCTGTAAGGAAGGGACGGAGAAAGACAAAGGGAGAAGACCCGCCAGCCTAGGAGTGAGTGACTTCAGGGACGAGTAAGGAGCGCTGCTTGTGTGACGTGGGTGGGCAGCAGACGTCCACTGCTCGCTCTGCAGTGTCTGCTTGCGGACTGTTGAGAGACTTGGTGGACTCCTGGCTCCGCCAGAACAGCCCTTCTTATCCCACAGATGTGCTTCATCTTCAGAAATTGCAGCTGAGAGTTCTCACATTGTACATGAGCTCGAGTTTGTAGTATTGGCTACTGTTATACACTAAGTGGTAGGTCAGGTTTCTAGTTTACATATTTCTTAATGCTTTTAACCACCTCAAAGTTAGCTAATTGATTAGTCCATTACAATTTTAGATAATGGAACTGGGCATTTAACTCAGTTGGCGGATTGCTTGTCTAACATGCATGAAGCCCCAGTCTCAGCACAGCATAAACTAAGCGTAGTGGGCACACTTGTAGTCTTAGCACTCAGGATGTGAACTGAACCCAGGGTCGTGGGCGAGCTGGGCAGACTCTGTGATGGAATCACATTCTCAGTTGTCTGTCTATGTCTCTCTGTTCTCTCTCTGTCTCTCTCTCTGTCTGTCTCTCTCTCTCTCTCTGTTTGCTTTGGGAGGTATGTCTCATGTATCCCAGGCTGGCTTCAAGCACACTATCTAGCTGAAGATGAACTTGTGATCTCAGCACTCAATGTGTAGCCCAGACTAGTCCTGAACTTGTGTGACAATCCCCTTGCCTTAGCCTCCTAAGTACTGGAATTATGGCTGAATGCTGCCATACCCTGCTGGGACAAGATTTTTAAATATAACAAATTCAGCACCATAGAATGAGACTCTGCCTCAAAAATATTTTTAAATAAAATACTGTTCTGTCTGGGATTTACCTATTGTAACTCCATGGTTACAATATGGCTCTGTGGATTTACTGTAAAATCATTATTGGATCCAAAGACTTGACTGATCCAGTGGGGATGTTTGGTGGAGGGGTACCCACACCACTTTCCTAGGTATGAGGAGGACACCCCACAGGCAGAGCTTGAGCACTTTCCCCACGACCCGACCGACTGACTGACATCTCTCTTTAGTGTCAGTTAGGCCTTTCCTTTTGGCTTTCTTCCCACCCCACCCCCACTGCCCCCTAGGCAGTGTCCTATAGCCCTTACTGACCTCAGACTGACTATATAGCTGAGGCAGACCTTGAACTCTGATTCTCCTGCCTCAGTTAAAATAATCAGGATTATCCTACACAGGCATGCTCAAGGCCCATCCATCTCCAGGGTGTTAAAATGACAATGCTAACCGTGCTCATGGCCATGGTATAATACAATATAATGCTTGGTTGCAAGCACCTTTACTCACTGAGCTACCCTGCTGACCCATCAACACTTTTTTTTTTAAAGTCCATAATCTTTAACTATGAGCTCCTGTAGAATCAAAGAAGCTACTTACTTCAACTTTCAAGGGCAAGGGCTCCAGGGCCTATGAGCTTAAATGAACGTGGGTCTTCACAAGATGGGCCTCCAAGGGGTAAGAAGTTCCCTCAGGATCCCTTTCCTGTTGTGCAAGTACAGATAGGATATCTCTGCAATGGTGCTGATTTCTTTAACAATCACAGCTGCTTTCTCAGCACTGGCCTGAATGCTGTCTTGTTTTGAAATGGCCTATGCCAAACAAATTAGTCCATTAGCTTTCAACTTTTTCAGGTTCTAAGGACATAAGCAGAATGAAAGCACATTCTTGGCTAAAACAGTACATTAATGGCCTCTAGCCCAGTTCCTGATAGAGTCCTTACTTCCCTCTGAAACCTCATGAGTGGGCCCCCACTGTCCAAGTTTCCTCAGTATTCTTGCCTTCCAAGTTCCCACGAGAATGGCCTGTTAAGCTCTGCTTCCAGCTTTTTAAATACACTGTTCCAAACTCTTCTATATTCTAGCCACAAAACAGGTTCAGTGGCTTAAAGACCATATAACCAGGTTTATATCAGCAATGACCCCACTCCTGATACCAATTTCTACCTTAGTTTCTTCTTCTCTTACTATAGTAAAATATTCCAAAGCAATCTAAGGGAAGCCAGAGATAGGATTTAGTGGTTAAAAGCACTTACTGCTTTAGCAGAGAACCTGGGTTCCAGCTCCAGCATCCACATGGCAGTTAACAACTGTCTCTAATTCCAGCTCCCTCTTCTGACTTCCTCTGGCCAGGCATGCATGTAGTGCACTTACATGTAGGCAGAACACTCATACACATAAAATAAAAATGAATACATCTTTTAAAAAAAGAGAGCATACTGCTCTTGCAGAGAATCACACTTAGTTCCCAACACTCATATTAGGTGTCTCACAACTGCCTATGTGGAACTCCAGCTCAGGGACATCCAATACCTTTTTATGGGTTCCATGGGTGTGTGTACACTTGTGCACATAAACTCAGGCAGGCACATGTGTACATGTACATAATAAATAAAAGTGAGTTCTAGGCAACCAGGGCTATATAATGAGACTCTGTCTAAAAAAAAAAAAAATTAAAGCTACAATAAAAATAATATAAAAAGCAACTTAAAAGAAGTGTTTGTTTTTCTTTGAAAGATAAATTTATTCTTTTTATTCTTATGATATGTGTGTCTTAGTTAGGCACCATGGCCGTGGCAACTCTTATAAGGAAAACATTTAATTGGCTAGCTTACAGTTCAGAGATTTCATCCATTATCATCATGGTGTTGTTGCTGGATCCTAACGGCTCCCTCGGGAGGGGTGAGAAGGTGCAGAGTCAATGACACAGACACCAGCACACTCATTATTCAGTAACGGGGAGACCTTACATACCCTCCTCCCAGCACCCAAGCTCTGTCCTAATCTGGTGGCATTGCGTGGTCATCCCTCATTGGCTGGGCACGATCAATAACTGACAGTGCCTGTTGCGAGGCCCTCAGGTAGACTCGGTATGGTTTGAGCCAATTTCCTTGACCCTATGGGCCTGTCCTGCTACATGGTGGGACATGACATTGTGCAGGCAAACACGGCGCTGGAGAGGTAGCTGAGAGTCCTTTATTTTTGGCAGGCAACAGGAAGTGATCTCAGACACTGGGCAGTATCTTGAGTATATATGAGACCTCAAGCCCATCCATCTCCACAGTGACACTTCCTCCAATAAGGCCACACCTACTCCAACAAGCCATACCTGATGTGCCAGTCCCTGAGCTTTTTGGGGCCAGTTACATTCAAACTACCACAGGGAGCAAAGAGTTTATTTGACTTACCTATCCTGAGTCACAGTCTATTGAAGAAAACCAAGGCAGGAACTCAAACCAGATGGGAACCTGGAGGCAGGAGCCAATGCAGAGGCCATGGGAGAGTGCTGCTTACTGGCTTGCTCCTTCTCATGGCTTGCTTAGCTTGTTTTCTTATAGAACCCAGGACCACCAGCCCAAGGGTGACACCACCCACAATGTGCCCCCCCCCGTTAGTCACTAATTGAGAAAATGCCCAATAGCCAAAGTAGTTTGCCTATACAGCCCAGTCTTATGGAGGCCTTTTCTCAGTTGAGATTCTCTTCTCTGATATTACTCTAACTAGGTTAAATGGACAGAAAACTAGCCAACACAATGTGTATGGGTGTTTTGCCTGCATGTATGTCTGTGTACCACATGTATGCCTGGTATTTAAGGATGCCAGAAGAAGATATCAGATCCCCTGAGTCTAGAGTTAGAGAAGATTGTGAGCTGCCATGTGGGTGCTGAGAATCGAATCTGTGGAAGAGCAGCCAGTACTTGTAACTGCTGAGCCATCTCTCAAAAGAGAAAGGGTTTATTTTAGCTCACAGTTGAGTCCGGTAATATAGTCCATCATGATGGGAAAGTCAGGGTAGCAGAGGCTTGAAGCAGCTGGTTGCGTTTTCTCTGTAGCCAGGAATAGAGCAATAAACTCATGCTGCTACTCAGTTCCCTTTCTGTATTTACAGACTGTAACAAGATGACCCTCCCAGGCATGGTCAGAGGTCCATTTCCTAGGGGACTAGATAGATCGAGTGACGATTAACACTGACAACAGCTGTACGCTCAGGACTTTGGCTTATTGATTTTTAAACTTCCTTCATTGATTTTGGGGTGCTGGGCATCAAACTAAGGCCTTGCTCATGCTAAGCAGGTGCTCTACCACTGCTATACTGAGAACCCCCACTTGGTTCATTTTTCAACTGGATATATATTATTGTTATTATTGAGTTTTAAGAGTTCTTTACATAGTATTTTTTTTCTTTTTTTCCCTTTTTCTTTTTTGGTTTTCAAGACAGGGTTTCTCTGTGTAACAGTCCTTGCTGCTCTGGAACTCGCTTTGTAGACCAGGCTGGCCTTGAACTCACAGAGATCTGCCTACCTCTGCCTCCTGAGTGCTGGGATTAAAGGTGTGCGCCACCACCGCCCAGCTCTTTATCTGTTCTCTGTATAAATCTCTTCCCGTGTCTGCAGCTACAGTCTCTCATTCTGTGTTGTCTCTGTGAGTTCTTGTTTGTTTTTTTAATTTGGGGCAGGGTCTCTCTATGTAGGTCATGCTGGCCTTGGCCTTGAACTCAGAGACCAGTCTTCTGCTCTACTTCCTGAGTGGGTGCATCGCCATGCCAGGACCACAGCTGTGATTTTTCCTTTCTTGATGCTCGCCTTTGAAAGGCAGTTTCATGTGACACATTCCTCTGCTGACCTTGTATTGCCTCACTCACTGTGAAGTCATAAAAGCAGTGGGACCGGGCAGGTGGGAACTGGAGCTTCCAAAACCAGAAGCCAAAGAAATCTCTCCTCTTCTAAAATTTGACTTTTTTGTGTTACTGATCTCCCATTTATGTCCCCTGCCTCCCTCCTTCCCTTTCTCCTTGCCTGCTTGTTTCCCTGTACTTGGGAGGTAGAGGTAGAAGGAGCCCAGCCTGGACTATATGAGCCCTCGCCTCAGCAAAACAGAACAAAACAGAGCAGAAACCCAAAGAAAGGGGCTGGAGTGATGGCTGGGCAGTTAAGGGTGTTGGCTGTTTTTAAAGGACCAGGGCTTCTCTTCCCAGGGGCTTACAAATGCCTGTAACTGCAGCTCCAGCTCCAGGGGCTCTGACACCTACATCTGGCCTCCTAGGAGTGGGGCCATAGAGATACACACAACACACACTAAAAAATAAAATTGAGCCAGGCGGTGGTGGCACACGCCTTTAATCCCAGCACTCAGGAGGCAGAGCCAGGCTGATCTCTGAGTTCGAGGCCAGCCTGGTCTACAGAGCAAGATCCAGGACAGGCACCAAAGCTACACAGAGAAACCCTGTCTTGAAAATTAATTAATTAAAATTAAAATAAATTAGAAAAATGAAATTTAAATTAAGAAAAAGCCAGCCACCTGGATGGGGGAGGAAGACTAAAGACCTTCAGAATAGGAGCCTTGGTCTGTCAGGGTGAGGTGTCTAGCAGAGGTTGGTCATGCATAAATCAGCACTGGCTGTCTGAGATACCCTTTCCCAGAGGGCAGGTGCTCAGAGAAGCCACCTATGAACATTTCTCCCAAGGTTCCCTTTGCTGTGGCAGAGCCACACCATGATCTTTTCTTTAGGTGGAGCAGGTGCTGAAGACAGGCTGCCTTTAGTATTTTCTAACCAATTGTGTCTGCAATATTTCATTTTTTTTTAAGATTTTTTTTTTTTTTAAATGTTTGAGTGCTCTATCTGCATGTACACCTTTATGCCAAAAGAGGGCATCAGATCCCACTGTAGATGGTTATGAGCTACCATGTGATTACTGGGAATTGAACCCAGGTCCTCTGGAAGAGCAGCCAGTGCTCTTAACCACTGAGCCATCTCTCCAGCCCTGTCTGCAGTATTTCTTTGAATAGGACTGTGGCTAAGAAAAGAATTCCTAGCTGGGTGTGGTGGCATATGCTTTTAATCCCAGCACTGTGGGATACAGAGTGGATTTCTGAGTTTGAGTCCAGCCTGGTCTACAGAGCGCGTTCCAGGACAGCCAGGGCTGCACAGAGAAACCCTGTCTTGAAAAACCAGAAAACAGCATTCCTTCAGTAACTTTTCAGTCTTGTTTTCAGTTTGCTTCTCTTCCTCTCCACAGTCCTTCATTTACAGAAACAGGACATTGTTCTTTCATCTGAACGTGTTTCATTGTCCTGCCCTTCCTTCTTGGTGGGTCCTGTGGCATTGACTGTGGGAGTTGGGTGTCCCTAGCACAGAGCTTGCTGATCCATGTGGGGTGTCTGCTGTGGGGCCTGGCAGGCTCTTGAACTCAGCTTGCTCAAGCTGCTGTAGTTCTCTCAGAAATATCCTCATCTTTGTTCCTGTAACCCAGCCTCGTGCTTCAGGGGTGGGAAGGAAAGCAGTGAGGGCAGGAAGGTGCCGAGCTGCCTGGCCTGGAAAGACGGGTGCAGGAGTGGTGCCTTTGACCCCAGCCCCACCCTCGACCTGCCCTCCTTTCTGCGTCCAGTTGGGGTCTTGGGGGCCTTCCAGAGCCTAAGTGCTCCACACCAGCACTGCTACAGAGAGGGCTGATAGTGAGGCTTTCTGTCCCCAGCCAGCTCCCCAGAGTGACACTGGGACTTAGGAAGTCTGAAAGCGCGGGCTTAGCTTAGCCTCTCCCACTAGCCTTATAGCTTAACCACATTTCGACATCTGCAGTCTACCACGTGGCTTTTACTTCTGTCCCATTCTGTATGTCTAACTCTTTCCCAATCTCCATGGCCTCTCTGCCTCTCTTCTTCCCAGAGTTCTCTCTGCCTGGAAGTCCCACGTAGACCTCCTGCCTAGCTACTGGCCATTTAGCTCTTTATTAAACCAATCCAGAAGGCATCTTGACAAAGACACATTTTCACTATGTACAAAAAGATTATTCTGCAACAAGGACTAAACTTCACCCCACATCCTTTGTGATAATAAAGGCTATTCAAGCCATGGTACCTCTGAACGTCCTGAGCCCTGGGGTTCAGGATACTGCTAGATCATGCTGAAGAACCATCTCCCATTCCCAATAGCTCCGGAAACTTGGGTTCTTGTCCTTTCCTGAGAACCTCAGGCCTGTGCATGGCCCCTTGGCCCCAAGGAGTCTTTAGCTTGGCCTTGTTTTTTGGGCTGTTCTCCACAATTAGGAGTCATTCTGGAAGCCAAGTGTGGTGGCTCACACCTATGGTCCCAGTACTCAGGAGACTGAGGCAAGAGGATTGCTCTAGGTTGAGGCTAGCCTGTCTATATAGTGAGTTTCAATTTAGCCTGTGCTATGTAGTAAGACCCTGTCTGGGAAAAAAAAAAAAAACCAAAACAAAGTGTCGCTAGGGAGGTTAGCAGAGGACACTAAATCCCCTTGAGTAGACTATGGTAGTAGTACTTCACAGACGCTGTCCACAGCCCTTTAGGAGGGCTTCTGCACAGCCTATATACATGAACTTTAAAACAGCCCCACGACAGCCCCGCATTTCTCTTCCTCGGGGAGCTGTAGTTAGCTGTGTTATTATTCTCTCTGAGGATTTTCCTTTGTTTTCATTCTTGAAGGACTGCCACCAACACCAGTACAGCTGCTCTACCCAGTGTCCAGATTCAGCAATGTCAAGTCCCTCCAGCATCTTTGCAGATTCCGGATCCGGCAGCTTGTCCGAATAGATCACATCCCAGATCTCCCACTGCCTAAGTACAATGGGGTCATCAGGGTTAGGGCCGGGTGGTGGGTTAGAAAATGCCTTTGAAGCTTGCAGGTTGCTCCCAGAGGCCCAGCCCAGCAAAAAAATATTTGTAGGCATGTTCTTTCGTTTGTGTTTTAGCACTTAACTCTAGAGCTGTATCATTGCAGCAGAAAGGGAGGAAGATATGTATGTTGGCCTCACTCTGCAGGCCTTGGGCAGAGTGCAGTGCAGTAGGGTAAGGGAGACAAGTGTGTGAGGAGTGAGGTGAGAATTTGGTCAGGTTGGCAAAGGCTGTTCAGTAGTTGTAGCCGTATAAATGAATGGAGAAGGGAGGGTTCAGCAAGAGAGATTTCTTAAAAGAAACAACCGTCAATTTCCTGAGAAGTGACCCCTATAAACAGTACACTGTGTCTCCTTGCTTTTCACAGACCTCTGATCTCTTACATTCGAAAGTTCTACTACTATGATCCTCAGGAAGAGGTGTACCTGTCTCTAAAGGAAGCGCAGCTCATTTCCAAACAGAAGCAAGAGGTGGAACCCTCCACGTAGCAGCGAGGGCCTCTGCTGTTCAACATAAAGGTAGGAACACCCTGCCTTTTTACTTCCTGAGTATATTTCTGACCTATACTTCTGACCCATGCATTTGTCTGATAATTGGTTCCCTAATAGGTACATACTTCATTTGAAGAAAAACACAACAGGCATGAAGGCTTAAAGCAGTGGTTCTTAACCTTAATGCTTCGACCCTTTAATATAATTCCTCATGTTGTAGGGATCTCCAATCATACAATTATTTTCATTGTTACTTCACAACTGTAATTGTGTTACTGTTATGAATCATAATGTAAATATTCTCGGAGATGGAGGCTCAGCAGTTAAGGCCACATACTGCTTTGCATAGGACCTGAGTTCAATTTCCAACACCCATGTCCAGCAGCTTACAACCTGCTGTAATTCCACCTCCAGGGGCTTCAACACTCTTTTCTGGTGTCTGAAGGCACTGTACTCATGCACAAGCCCACACAGACACACACATATATATGCACATACACATAATAAAAAAAGAAAAGAATAAGTGAGGAAATGGCTGAAGTTGGGGCCTAATTTCCCACTGCCCGCTGAGGTCTGCTCTCTTTCTTTGGGAGTTGTTTCGAATACTGGTTCGTGTTGGACATTCCTGTCTTTACTGGTAGCAGCAGTTGTAGTGTGTGCATGTGGAGGTCAAGGAGTTCTCTCCTTCCACCTTGACATGGTAAATTAAGCTTAAGTCACCAGGCTTTCCAGGCAAGTGCCTTAAACCACTGAGCCATCTTGCCAACCCTGTTTATTTCTAGACAGTCTCCTGTAGCTCTGGCTAACCTTGAACTCCTGGTTGTTCCGCCTGCATCTCCCCAAGTCCTGGGATTATAGGCTACATCACCATACCTCTGTGCCAGTGGAGTCTAGTTAGTTAGTTAGTTAGTTAGTTAGTTAGTTAGTTAGTTTAAGATTTTATTTTTATTTTAGTCATGTGTGGGGAGAGGTGGTGCACATATGAGCACAGGTGCACATATAGTCCAGAAGAGTCAGATCCCCTAGAACCATATTCATGCCCCATGCAAGACCTAAACTAATCTCTATAGTTTTCCTCTAACTAGGTTGGTTTTTTGTTTTTTTATTTATTTGTGTTTATTGCTAGGGTCTTACTATGTCACTATATACTACTATGTGTGGTCTAATTAGGTTTTTTTTTGTTTTTTGTTTTTTTGAGATGGGATCTCAGTATATATATAGCCTTGGCTGGTCTGGAATTCAAGTTGACTTCAAACTCACAGAGATTTGCCTACCTCTGCCTCCTGAGTTCTGGGATTAATGTCTGGGATGAAAAAGCTCTACCAACCTGGCTTATTTAATACTAAAGTGAACATTGGAAGGTTGGCCTGAGTAGGAAGTAGAATTTATGGGAACTGTTGCTTTTGGCCATGCTGGCTACTGTACATACCTTCCATCCAAGTGTCATCAGCCAGTTTGGTGTTAACCTGGAAGTTGTTTCTAAGCACTGACTACCTGTCCTTCTCATGTATTCCTCAGTCTTATCCCCTACTCAGAGTTCCAAGAGCAGCAGCCTTAAAGTGGGAGTTCTAGTTTCCTGGCCTCTCTGCGCTTTTCCAGAGGAGTATGATACCTAGAGTTACTGTCCCATGTTTTCTTCCTTGAATTTTTAAAATTTTATGCATATGGCTGTTTTGCCTGTATATATATATCTGTGCACCACATTCATGCCTAGTGGCCAGGGAGGCCAGAAGAAGGCATCAGATCCCCTAGAACTGGAGTTACAAATAGTTGTGAACTGCCATGTGGGTGCTCTGAGGAGTAGCCAGTGTTCTTAAAGGCTAAGCCAGTTCTTCAGCCCCACTATTGTGTTTTCTGCCGAGATAAACTTAGTGTGTGTCTCCTGGGCTCTGGAAGTCCTAGATCTGTGGTGTTATGGGAAAGCAGGAGAGCCATGCTAATGAGTATTATCAGGGGCGGAGGGAAAGACAGACAGACCAAGAGATGGTTGCTTCAGAATGCTGTGGAGCTCTGACTTAAAGGCTCTGGTCTGGATGTAAAACTGCTCAGATCTTTAGTTACATGCAGGTTGTGTGCATTGGAAGTGATTCCTAGCATATCCAAGTGCTTAAACATATAGGAAGAGTTCTCTGTGTGGTGGCCTTAGGAGCTGGGTATGGTGACATGTCTGTATCCCAGCACATGGAAGATAAAAGCAGTAGAATCTGTTTCCTTTTTTTTTTTTTTTAAAGGTTTTGTTTAATTATGTTACTGTGTAGGAGTATGTAAATAATGAAATACTTGAAAGGCAGAAATGTAGATTCTGTTGAGTACAGTATTGTTAAACACCCCCTCCCCACACACACATATTATGGATACTGAGAACTGAACTTGGATCTTGGAAGAGCAGCAAGTGCTTTTATCCACAGAGCCTTCTCTCCAGCCAGGACCTCCATTTCCATGAGACCACCCTGGGCTTTATAGCAGGTGACTATCTGCAGAGCCATCTCACCAGCCCAAAAGACTTCTTTGGAGATGAGGGCAGGC
Organism: Peromyscus leucopus; assembly: GCF_004664715.2. Lineage (NCBI taxonomy): Eukaryota > Metazoa > Chordata > Mammalia > Rodentia > Cricetidae > Peromyscus > Peromyscus leucopus. Next base: position 95,194,696 of record NC_051086.1, on the reverse strand, counting down.
CTAGAACTCAACGACCTGTCTACCTCCCTTTTGAGTGCCACCATGCCCAGCCACCATGCTGTTTGTATCATGATCCTATCTCAAAAATAAAAAATCAGAATGGAAAGGTTATAGGGAACTAGAAGCATCTACTGGACTCTGCTCCTCTTTTAAAGTATTTGTGTGTGTGTGTGCACCCTTTTGATTTAATGTACACCTATGCATATAGAAGCCTGTAGAGGCTAGAAAGTGGCTTTATGCCCTCTGGAACCAGAGTTAATAAGGGTTTATAAGCCACCATGTGGGTGCTGGGAACCGAGCTCAGGTCCTCTGCAAAAGTAATAAGCACTGTTAACCTCTGAGCCATCTCTCCAGCTCCCTATTGAAAAATAATAGGCTCTTTCGGTTAGAACACGGTTTCTGTGGGTGCTGTACCCTGCAAGAAACCCACAATTAATAGGAGCACATTCAGAAGGCCTCGGGTGTTGGGGATTCCAGACATCGTCACATGGGAGGACAAAATAAGACTGAAAGTTAACCCAGAGAAGAGTGTTAGGGGACAGCTGAAACTGGGCGGGGAGGGGGGGGGTTCCCAGAGAAGAGTGTTGGGGTGGGCAGCTGAAAGAAATCCTGGGGGAAAGTTAACCCAGAGAAGAGTGTTAGGGTGGGCAGCTGAAAGAAATCCTGGGGGGGGTGGGAGCGGTTCCCAGGGAAGAGTGTTCATGTCTTTGTGGCTTTGTGAGACAGAACAAGGACCAAAAAGAACAGAGGCAGTTGGCACATCTGCTGTTACAGTGTTCATGGAAGCATCTGGTTGTCCGGCTGCCATGCTGCTTGGAGGCTGCTCTTCTCCCGCCGACAGTGGCCGCTCTGTTCTCCTCTCACTCCCTTTGGTTCTGCTACTGTGTTTGAACTGTGGTTTTGTTCTGTTTTGTTTTCTTTTTACCTAGGCATATTGGTTGCCAAGCTCCAGTCTGAAGAACCAAATGAACCTACCACAAAAGAAGAACTTGGCAGAAAGAGAGAAGAGAGAGGGTTGTGATTCCTGGCACAGACTTTGGTTCCCCTGCAGCTCTGGGGCTTGGAAGAAGCACACAACCATCCTCCAAGTGGGGCTCCCTGTTCTACCCAACCCTGTGCACCCCAGAGATGAGCTCCTTGGAAAACTGGAAGAAGTCTTAACACTGTTTCTTTTCAGAAGTTATGTTTTGCTATTTACATTTCTCAATGTAGGAAACTCAGTCGAAGGCAGCCGGGGTTTATACAAACCATTGAGTAGAAAGTGGTGTTGGGATGAGCAGGTCAGGGGAAGGGGAGGGGAGGCTGGCTGTTCAGCTGGCGCCAAAGGCAGCCTTGACGTCTTCTCTGTGAACCTGGAGGAGGGCCCGGGAGCCAGAGAAGCAGAGAAGAATGAGATTGATAGTGTCGGAAGATTGTCGTCTCCAGCTTCAGGAGGAGAGGAGAGAAGGGGTGGTGGGTGAAAGGGAAACGGGCTGTCCTGTTGGCTGGTGGAGTGGTGACCCCCACTCCTTTCCTTTGGAGGTTTGCAAACCTGATTTCAGAATCGCCTCTCATGGAATCGGCGTTCATTTTGTTGTGCTAAATTCCTTAAGCTCAGAGACCTGAGTGAGGCAAACCCCTCCATCCTCACCCCTTCCCCTCAGTAACTGCATTTCACTTTGGTTATAACAACACTCCTGTTGCTTCCGCCAGCTGTCAAGGCAGTGGTGGTTCTTGTCACCTGGGCCGTTCAGAGCGCCAGTCCTAGGCTGCTGAGGTCAATGGAGCATGCTTCCAGGTTCTTCATGGCCAAGCATGCCTGCAGCTGAGGAGCCAGTGTCATCCCACCTGTCAGCTAGCGAGAGGAAATGTGGAGGAAGTGAGAAACAGCTGTTGTGTCTCTAAAGGAGCCTTCATGTCTCAGCCTTAATGGAGAGAGAGCATCGAGTCTCACAATCATAGATTTATCACCATCGACCCACCTCTGGGATGGGAGGTGGCAAGGGCTTCCTCATTTTCCCACGTTCATTCTTGCAACACGGCCATTTCCTGACCCCATTGCCCTTCCTTTACTGGGAAGTCTGTCAGATGCTAGTTTGAAAGTTGCCTGTTTTCCAGAGGGCTGTGAAGGAGGAAAGAACTTGAGTGCTTGAGTTGTCTCTGTGTCTGAGGCTGGCCATGGCCAGTCATAGGCTACATAAATTTGCTCTCCTAAAGAGTTCCTCTGGGAGAAGTAACTGTCAAGATGGATGGTGGAGCTGTTGGGTCTTCCTTACTCTCCTGTAGTGTCCATATGACAGCCTTTTGAGTTCTCTCTGCTTGTATCTGCCTTATATAACAAACTAAACATCAGCTTTGGAGTTATGGATGGTTTAGGGTGAAGCCCTGTGGGTTCCCTCTGCATGGAGTCAGTCACCTTCTTCCTCCTTTAGCTAACCAGAAAGGAAATGTGCTTCCTTAGAAGACTGTCAAGAAATGAAGTGTGTACGTGTTTTCTAGCCCGCTTGTGACAGGTCTCATGGTACTTTTTTCCTCCTTGACGTCATATTACCAACAGCATGAGGTCATGAGTCAGAGACTGGCACACCTCTAAGTTCTGCCTCTGGAGGGTTAGGTCACGCACCATCATACGGACAGAAAGGGCCACTCTGCAATAGAGCCCCACATCTAGAATCCACAGAGATCTTTAAGTGGTTAATATGTAGTTTGGAGGGATTCTGTCTCTAATTTCAGCCACCCATACTTTAAAAAGTAGTTTTCATGCTGTGTTTGCATGGCTCTGAGCTAGGTAGTGTGAAAGGACATATGAGGTAGAAGACAAGCTCCCTTCCCTGAGGGAACCACACAGTGACTGTCGAGTAGGGAGGGATTGGAGAGCTACTCATGGCAGCAGAAGGCCAAGGACCATCTTGAAAGACAGAGTGGGTGTCATCATGGCAGACCAAATGCTCTGGGAAGGCTCTGTGGTGATGGGGCTTTGGATTGTAGGCGAGGGCAGTGTAACAGAGTACTCAAACTAACGTACAGAAGGAGAAGTCTTTGTGTGGCAAGTACGCAGCTGCCTTAAATAACAGCATTGGAGTCCTACTTGACTGCAAAGGTCTAGACTGAAACCTCCCAGTAGTTCATCAGGTCTGAAGGCTAAGGAGGTGTGAGGGTGTGGTGGAGGGCAAAACCAGAAGTCGGCAGACACCTTTGTGGTACCAGTGGAGAATTTATACTCAGGTGCAAACCAGACCTGCTGTGGAGCATGGGCAGCCTCACCCTTGTCCTGGGAAAGCATGTTGCACGGTAGACATGATCTGCATGTATCTCAGACACAGCCCAACTGGTCTGACCCTTCCTTGGCAGAGTGGGCTGCAAAACAGAGCACTGTGGGAGACAGCTCAGTGAGGCAGGCCTTGGCACCCGGGAGACCTTGTGTAGAAGGGAATGATTGGGGAGAGCAGTTGAGGCAGTTGCCTGGACTGCAGGCTGGCTGGAGAAGGGGGCAGGAGCAAGGCCAGAAGTCCGCATTGGCCTTCGCCCTTTGCCCATGCTGGACAGTGCTAGTGGAAATACAGTCCACGGAAGGGACTCACTTGTCTTTGTTCTCAAACCAGAAAGGCCGTCACTTCTAGAGACCTGCTGTGGATTTCTGAGTTGTGGTTGGGAGAGTCACTGTTCTTCCCAGCCCCGGCCTATGTAACCTTCCCTGTTTATAACTGATCTATTGTAACCTTCAAGACGGGTATGTGCCAGTGTAAGCTAGTGACGACTACTGCTGCAACCTAGATTTACTTGAAATGCATGTCTGTGTGGGAGCATAGGCATGGGGGAGGGGGAGAACAGGGGCTTGGCTCGGGGGCCAGCTGTCCTGATTTGACGTTTAGACTGATGCCAGGGTGAAGTAAATGTAGATGGCAGTGCCAGCCTCTGGAAAAAGCTTGGAAGTGACCGCTAGTTCCTGTTTGTCTTTTCCCACTGTCACTTAGGCTAAGCCGTTGTTTGAGGCCAAGCAGGGAGTAGTGATGGGATGTGGACACATTCCCCTCTGAGGCGCGTCCCATAAGGACTGGGGAATGGTTCAGAGTCTAGCTCCAGGAAGGACCCCAGGGAGCCACCACCCTTTCAGCCTTTCCCCGTGCTCCTAGAAGGGCATGGCCTGCTGGAAGTCCCTACTCCAGTGGGAAGTAGGGACAGGAGAAACTTCCCCAGGTAAGAGATTTTCCTTCCCTGTTGCCTCTCCTGACCTTTGAGCCCAGGAGTCAGAGGTGAAGTCTAAGGAGCTGCAGCAAGGTCTAGAGATCTGCATGTGGTCCTCATTTGTAGAAGTCTTGTCTGCAGTTGGGGTGTTGGGAACGTCTCCGCTAGCGGGGACTAGGACTTGTTTTCCACTTTCAGAGTATGGCATGCCCCTGTGTGGAGGGGAAGAGCTTTGAGTTAGACATTTTCCCTATGGGAATCCTCTTGGTTTGGTTTGTGGGAAGAGGGAGTGGATAAGTGGTTTTTATTTCTAGTCATCAACACAGCTGTCCTCACACTAAATTTGTGCTATTGCATACATGTAGCCATCTTTCTTTTCACTGCAGCAGTGTTTATCAGTAGTTCAAATGATTTATTTGCTCCTGGGGAGTAAAACCTTTTTTATTAAAAAGAAAAAAAAAATGAAAAAAAAAAAAAAAAAGAAAGAAAGAAAGGTGTGCCCATTATGATAGCTGTAGAATTACTGGGCCACAAGAATCAAGTCTGCAAGTCCCCGTGGTACATCCTGTTTTGGCTTTGGAGCCTTTGTGCTCAGTAGAGTGCCAGGAGGCCTTCCTTGAAGCAGTGGAGAACAGCGTTTGGGGAGGGAGATGGGATCGAATCAGCGAGAGCTCTGGGACTCCGGACAGCAGTTGAAAATAGAGTGCTGGTTCTGTAATCTGCCAGAGAAGGGGCCTTTCTTCACATGCAGATTCCATGTGTCCTTGACCTTTCATTGCTTCCCTGTCCTCTTGTCTTTCCTGTCCTTTGTCCTGTCCCTTCCCACTTCATCTACCTCCCGGAAAGCCAATCCTGCATGCCGAGTTTGTGACATGCCTCCACTCCCATTTCATCTTCAGAGGGTTCAGAGGGTCCCTGGAGCTGCTCCGGGCCCCCTGGGCCCCCTGAGCCTCCTCAATGCCGAGAGGCAGGCGTCGAGAAGTCAAGGAAAGCAGCCAGCTGTATAGGGCGGACAGCAACATTGGTCGCAGCTGGACTGCGATGGCAGCTGCTTCTAGAGACAGATAGGGAAACCAAGACATTCTTCCTCAGCCCACGGGGGACCCCTGCTGTGCACACTGCTCAGTGGACAGTGGGCTGCTCTGACCACTCCATCCCTGGTGCTCCCGAGAGGGACAGGCAAGACCCAGGCACCGCTCTGGGCAGGCCAGACGTCGAGACGCCCACACTGGTGCTGCATGGTACAGGCACTGTGCATTCTGGTAGTTTTTCAGAGACTGCGTGCTGAGGGGTGTCACTGGACTCAGTGGTTAGGGGGTTCTTCACCAGAGGGGAGCCATACCCCTGCAACCACTCTGTCCTGCTTAGCCACCCCTGCCCTCCGAGCCAAAGCGTGGCCTGGTGTTTGTCTTCCCATTTAGTTTTCCTCCTTTATTCTCCCTTTTTGTGCTTAATTTATTAAAATAGTTGCTGTATAATTTATTTTCATAAAGTATAAAAAATAACTAAATGGTTAAAATAGACTTGCAGGCCAATCTTAAATGGGTGGGGGGTCTGGGGTGGGATGGGGAGAGGGAAAGATGTTTTGATATAAACAAAACAAATGCACTTTGGGTGTGTTTTGGTATTTTTCTGGGCATAGAGGGGTGGGTGTTGGGATGTCCCTGTAGATTAGTTCCAGAATGGGGTGTCTGTAAATACTGTATTAATAGGCATGTTTGACTCTTGTAAAGGGACATTAGTAGCTGCTGCAGGTCCTGTTTGGAAACCCTGTGTATAATTCCCAGTTTTTTGTAAGTGTCAGTGCGGGAGACATTTGACTCTTGTGTTTGTATCTCCTTTTTATGATTGCTGTACCGACCCATGTCTTTTTGGGGAGGGATGAAAAGAGATTTGAAATAAAAATGTTTAGAAATGATCTGTTACTGGAATTTGTGTTTTTCAGTCTCTCTCCTGACTCTTCATCTACTCTCGGGCATGGCAACCATGCAGAACACACCCAGTGCCATCTTTTGAGTTGTTGGAAAATTCCTGAGGCTCATGGCCACTGCCCAGATCTGCCTTAGAAAGTGCAGGAGCATTCCAGAGAGCCTTGGGGAAGAGGCAGGTGCCTGAAGCCTTCCTGTCTGGGTGTGGAGTGGCACTTTTATGTGGCAGTAGCCATCCTGGTGAGGCTAGCCAAAGGCTTCCTTGCAGCTTTTCCAGCCTCCCCCTCCCCCCCCAGGTTTGGGGCAAGGCTGTCACTTTCCTGATTGATGCAGGTGTGTACTGGGAACCACTGACCCCACCTACCCTTTCCCTCAGCCTTTTGCTTCCTGCTGACAGGGCCAATGTGCTGTAGGTTTCCTGCTGAATTCTCTGGGAAGCCTCATCACTGGGCTAGGCAGAGGCGGGCCTCTAGGAGTCTCTGCTGGCCCCAGTTCTGGGGATGCAGCCCTGTGATGAAACTGGTCCTCGGTCCTGATAGTCTGACCGTGACAGGAATGCCTGAGTAAAATGTCCTTTGTTCTTGAAAGAAGAGGTAGCTCCAACAATAAATCAACGGTACTACAGGGAGGCTTCACTAGCCATTTGGGAGCCCATCACAAGAGATCTTGGCCAGAAGCACCTGAGCTTGGCAGGCCTCTTCTAGAGTGTTAAAGTGTGTTATCGGAGTTTACTTTCCAAATGTAGCACTAATTTTCATTGTTCTAATTCCAGATCACTCAACCTGGTGAGGCCTGTTGGATTCTAAGCTTAGGAAAGCTAGATTTGGGTCCCCTCTGACTTGGGCCATAAAACCCTTGGAAGATGAGCATCCCTTTGTAAACTTGGGCACAAAATGTTTTTTACAACTTGAAACCACCTCTTAACCTCCTGTGATCTTGTCCACTGTGGCTACTACCTTTTTTTGTCCACTGTGGCTGTCCTGTCTCCTACCATGGCAGAGCTCATCATGCACATGCTTGACTTTCAAGTCCTTGGCGAGGAACGGTGTAGAAGATCCTCCTGCTGTTCTGTCCCATGTTCCTCGGTGGCTGGCAGGAGCCTAAGGAAAGTGTTTTTCCATCCTTCCTCCTCCCACATCTCAGTATGAGCATCTTACACCTAATGACTCTTCTTTTACATATTTGTGCCAACTGCACTCTGAGCACCCATAATTTTGCTCTGTTCAGCCAAAAGCTCAAAGAGTTCGTTCAAGCTCACAAGTGAGTTGTCGTGTCATTGGGATTCCTTCCCAGAGGATTCAGAAGGGTTTTTTTTTTTTTTTTTTTTTTTTGGTTTTTCGAGACAGGGTTTCTCTGTGTAGCTTTGTGCCTTTCCTGGAACTCACTTGGTAGCCCAGGTTGGCCTCGAACTCACAGAGATCCGCCTGGCTCTGCCTCCCGAGTGCTGGGACTAAAGTCGTGCACCACCACCGCCCGGCTCAGGGTTTTGTTTTTCTTTTTCTACACTGTTAACCTATACTCAGGGCTCCATAGAAGCTGGGACTGTTGAGGGGAAAAAAAAAACAAAAAACTTGCCATATGTGAAATTCTTTTTATCCAAACAATTTCAGCAATTTCCCAAGTGGTCTTGCCTCCTGTTTTCCTGGCATCCTTTCAAAAAAATCTTCTAGGGGCTGAAGAGATACCTCACTGGCTAACAGTACTTCTTGCAGAGGACCCAGGTTTGGGTTCTCAGCACCCACATGGTGGCTCACAACCATCTATAACTCCAGTTCCTGGGGTCTGATGCCCTCTTCTGGCCTCCACGAGCACCAGACACACCTGGTACAGATACATAGATGCAGACAAAACATTGATACACAAATCTTTTTTAATTTTTTAAATTACACTCATGATATTCATTAATTACACTCATGATATTAATCACATTTGTGGTATTCATAGATTACACAGTATTCATTCAATTATATATATATATATTATATTTATATATATTTTTTAATGCCGAATGTCATTTATTGAAGGAGGGAGGAGGTCTTAAATACAGGCTTACAGCACAATGGGAGAACCCCAGAGGGCAGAAGTTTGCTACTGATGTTTTACAATTTTGCATCTAAGCTGTTAACACCCATTATTCAGGATACACAGACAAGGAACTTCCCTTAAGCATTCAGGAGGGTGGAACTTGGCAGGGAATTAGCATAGGGAGGATATCAAGGTCAAGGTCTGCAAGCAAGGCAACAGTTACCTAAAATGGGGGCCAGGGCTCTACAGGTCCCCCTTTTATTAAAAAATGAGCTTCTGACTTAGGTTTTGTGGGACATCAGCAGGTCACCTTACCCGTCATGGAGACGCCTGCCCAGGCCACACAGGTGCTCTGTCTTAGGTTGGTGAGTGCCCCCCAGGTATTACCTGTCTCTGAATACTCATCATACAGGCTCAATCGTGTGTGAGCTGCTGAGTTAACTGCTGTCAAAGATCTCAAAGTGGCACTGGGCTTGCAATCTGTGTGTTTGACACAGAAAAGACCCAACAGAGGTCCTATCCCACCCATAGCCAGTAGGCTAAAGGCAACTGAGCCATTCCCTTCCTTAACGAGCCTCACTGCAAATTGGAGTCGTTGTAAGATAGTATCCCAAAAGCAACTGGAACTTGAGTTTATAAAGTTATAATTTTCAAAGCCAATCGAGATGTATATAACTACTGAATTAAATTTATCATGCCCAATAGAATGGAAGATTAACTATGGTAGCTAATTTTGTTGCCAGGGTCTCCACTGTGCTAGCTGTAGTAAGCAATTATGAAATGGTAATCCCAGAAACAGCAGTGGTGACTGCCATTGCTATAACATCAACAGCGGTAGCAGCAATGTCAAATTCTCTTCTGGAGTGTGTGGACATCCACTGGCATGGATACAACTCCAGGAACATGAACTGCCAAGGCCCAGTTTTCTTGATCCCAGCATGACTTTAGCTGGCAGCTTTTCTGGAGAATCCAATCTCATGGCTACAGTTCCTAGGCTTACATTAATGCTTGCCAAAGCTGGCCATATTGGGCTCTCAATCTCCATTGGCATCAGAAGGGTAGATTTTTTCATGAAGACCCATTAGGTCTCTGTCATGTTGGGCTTCAGCAGCAGTCACAGGGTGTGTTCAGTGCTCAGGAATCCAAAGAAGAACCTCATCATCCTGAGGAAAGACATAAACAGAACCCCGTGGCCACACCAACACTAGATCGGGTCTCCTCCATGTGCTAGTAGAAAGATCCTTCCATCACTCCAGAGGGTGATTTGCATGCAACAGGAGCCCTCCAGTGCTTATCTGCTTTAGATACTCCAGCAGAATCCACCGATAAGCTCCAGCAGAATCCACCAATAAAAAAATTAAAATATAGGGGCTGGAGAGATGGCTCAGAGGTTAAGAGCATTGCTTGCTCTTCCAAAGGTCCTGAGTTCAATTCCCAGCAACCACACCAGCTCACAACCATCCGTAATGAGATCTGGTGCCCTCTTCTGGCCTGCAGGGATACATGCAGACAGAACACTGTATACATAATAAATAAATAAATCTAAAAGAAAAAAATTTAAAATATATAAAACAAGGGAAAAAATAGAATGTGGAGAGGAATGATGAGTCCCTAGTTCTCCCTTTTTTTACTTTAGTAAAATGTTTGTTTACTACTTCAAATTTTTCTTTTATTTTTCTTTATTTTTTATTGTTTAAAATTAATTTATTTTTCCATTATTAGCTTGATACAGTATGTATTCTTATCTTAATAATGAGATGTTTCATTGAGACTTACTCAGTAGTTGAGTAAAACCAAAATTTATTATAAGCCACAGTCCATACACAGATCTTTAAGAAAATAATTCCTTCTAGCTGGGCATGGTGGCATATACCTTTAATCCCAGCACTAGGTAATCAAAGGCAGGCAGATCTCTGTGAGTTTGAGGCCAGCCTGGTCTACATAGTTCCAGAACAGCCAGAGCTACATAGTGAGACCCTGTCAGTTGTGGAGTATTTAACTATGTAAAGATGTGTTACATTTGTTTCTGCTGCCTTTGTTAACAATGTAAAGATGGGTTACATTTGTTTATGCTGCATTTATTTAATTATGTAAAGATGTGTTGCTGTTTCACTTTGCCTGCCTAAGGCACCTGATGGGTCTAATAAAGAGCTGAATGGCCAATAGCTAGGCAGACAAAGGATAGGTGGGACTAGCCAGCATAAAAAAAAACAAGTAGGAGGAGAAATCTAGGCTCAAGAGAAGGGGTGGGGGTAGGGGCTGGAGAGATGGCTCAGAGGTTAAGAGCACTGGCTGTTCTTCCAGAGGTCCTGAGTTCAATTCCCAGTCAATCACAGGGTGGCTCACAACCATCTGTAATGAGATCTGGTGCCCTCTTCTAGCATGCAAGCAGAACACTGAATACATAATAAATCTTAAAATGTAGATTAAACAGATTGAAACAAGAGCTAAGATAAAGCTGAGCATTCATAATATCTCCATGTCATGATTTGGGAGCTGGTTGGTGGCTCAAAAAGAAAAAGCCTGTTACACTTGTGCTGTGGGATGTTCTGTATGGCAAATGTGTTGCTCTGATTGGTTAGTAAATAATGGCCCGTGGCTATAGGCAGGAAGTATAGGTGGGACTAACAGAGAAGAGAAAAGAAAGAACAGGAAGGCAGAAGGAGTCACTGCCAGCCGCCACCAGTACAAGCAGCATGTGAAGATGCCGGTAAGCCACGAGCCACGTGGCAAGGTATAGATTTATGGAAATGGATTAATTTAAGCTATAAGAACAGTTAGTAAGAAGCCTGCCACGGCAATCTTACCAAAAGCAATCTACAGATTCCATGCAATCCCCATCAAAATCCCAACACAATTCTTCACAGACTTGGAAAGAAAAATACTCAACTTTATATGGAAAAACAAAAGACCCAGGATAGCTAAAAGAAGAATCCTGTATAATAAAGCAACCCTTGGAGGCATCACCATCTCTGACCTCAAACTCTACTATAGAGCTATAGTAATAAAAACAGCTTGGTACTGGTATAAAAACCGACATACGGACCAATGGAATCGAATTGAAGACCCTGACATTAATCCATGCACATATGAACACCTGGTTTTTGACAAAGGAGCCAAAACTATACAATGGAAAAAAGAAAGTATCTTCAACAAATGGTGCTGGCATAACTGGATCTCAATATGTAAAAGATTACAAATAGATCCATATCTGTCACCATGCACAAAACTCAAGTCCAAGTGGATCAAAGACCTAAACATAAATCCAGTTACACTAAACTTAATAGAAAAGAAAATAGGAAGCACTCTTGAACACATTGGCACCGGAGACCATTTCCTAAATAAAACACCAACAGCACAGACCCTGAGCACAACAGTTAATAAATGGGACCTCTTGAAACTGAGAAGCTTTTGCAGGGCAAAAGACACAGTCAATAAGACAAAAAGACAGCCAACAGAATGGGAAAAGATCTTCACCAACCCCACATCTGACAGAGGATTGATCTTCACAATGTATAAAGAACTCAAGAAACTAGACATCAAAGTACTGAACAGTCCAATTAAAAAATGGGCTAAAGAGCTAAACAGAGAATTCACAAAACAAAAACTACAAATGGCTGAAAGACATTTAAAGAAATGCTCAGCATCCTTAATCATCAGAGAAATGCAAATCAAAACGACTCTGAGATACCACCTTACACCTGTTAGAATGGCTAAGATCAAAAACACCAATGACAATCAATGTTGGAGAGGATGTGGAGCAAAGGGAACACTCCTCCACTGTTGGTGGGAATGTAAACTTGTACAACCACTGTGGAAATCAGTATGGCGGTTTCTCAGAAAATTAGGAATCGAACTACCTCAAGACCCAGCCATCCCACTCTTGGGCATATACCCAAGGAATGCTGATTCATACCATAAAGATACATGCTCAGCTATGTTCATAGCAGCACTATTTGTAATAGCCAGAACCTGGAAACAACCTAGATGCCCATCAACGGAAGAATGGATGAAAAAAATGTGGTACATATACACAATGGAGTACTACTCAGCAGAGAAAAACAACGAAAGCATGAAATTTGCAGGCAAATGGATGGAACTAGAAAAAATCATCCTGAGTGAGGTAACCCAAACCCAGAAAGACAGTCATGGTATGTACTCACTCATAGGTGGATTCTAGATATAAAATAAAGAACAATCAGACCACAACCCATAGAACCATAGAGGCTATATATATAGCATGGAGGTCCCTAGGATGACTGTGGCTTATAATAAATTTCAGTTTTACTCAATTATTGAAAAAAATAGCCAAATGAATGGAAACACATGAACTATGAACCAAAGGTTGAGGGGCCCCCAGCTGGATCAGGCCCTCTGAATAGGTGAGACAGTTGATTGGCTTGATCAGTTTGGGAGGCAACTAGGCAGTGGGACCAAGTCCTGTGCTCATTGCATGAGTTGGCTGTTTGAAACCTGGAGCTTATGCAGGGACACTTGGCTCAGTCTGGGAGGAAGGGACTGGACCTCCCTGGACTGAGTCTACCAGGTTGATCGAAGTCCTCGGGGAGGACTTGTCCTGGAGGAGGTGGGAATGGGGGGTAGGCTGGGGTAAGGGGAGGTGTGGGAGGGGGGAGAATAGGGGAACTCATGGCTGATATGTAGAACTGAATGGTATTGTAAAATAATATATATATATATAAAAGAAGCCTGCCACGGCCATACAGTTTGTAAGCAATGTAAGTCTCTGTGTTTACTTGGTTGGGTCTGAGCAGCTGTGGACTGGCAGGTGACAAAGATTTGTCCAGACTGTGGGCAAGCCAGAAAAACTCTAGCTACACACTTGTCTAAAAAAATAAAAAATAGAAAATTCCTTTTAGGTCGGGCAGTGGCACACGCCTTTAATCCCAGCACTTGGGAGGCAGAGGCAGGTGGATCTCTGTGAGTTCAAGGCCAACCTGGGCTACAGAGTGAGTTCCAGGAAAGGCGCAAAGCTACACAGAGAAACCCTGTCTCAAACAAAACAAAAAAATCCTTCTAAAACCACATGTAGGCTGGAGAGATAGCTCAGAGGTTAAGAGCACTGGCTATTCTTCCAGAGGTTCTGAGTTCAATTCCCAGCAACCACATGGTGGCTCACAACCATCTATAATGAGATCTGGTGCCCTCTTCTGGCCACGTAGACACAGCACTGTATACATAGTAAATAAAAAAAAATCTTTAAAAAAAAAAAAAAACACATCTAAGGGCCTGTGAAAGGCGTAGCAGGTAAAGATGCCAAGGCTGACTACCTGAGTTCAATCCTTGGAATATATATGGTGGATCTGGAGCCCACATGATGAAAAGGAGAAAACTGACTTCTGAAAATTACCCTCTGACCTACACACAGAGGGTACAAGGTTAGACTGAGGGGGAATAGCATCGCGGACAGATCCTCCTGGCTGAAATCACCTCTGGGCTTTGAATAGGGGGCTGGGATGGAAACCAGACTGGACTGGAAGCAAGCGCCTTTGAGCCGCAGTGGTCAGGGGAGAACCCAGCATGTGTGGGGAGGCTAGAAGAGCATCTGAGTGTGGTGAGCTGGGATTCAGGCTTGGCGGGAGCTCTGGGTTTTGTAATCACACTGCCAACCCCTGAACGCCTGGACCAGGTTGGATCTGCCCCGAGTGGTTGAAGAGAAGCCTGGTCAGGACAGGGCACGCCCCTTTCTGATGCACCTTGTGGGTGCCAACGCCTACCTGTAACACTCAGGACTAGGGTTGGCCAGACTGAACTGAGCAGGGAACCTTCAACCGGGAAGGGAATTCCAAGGCAGCTGCCGAACGCAGGACAGGAACTTAGTGTCACCTGGTTCTGGGGATTCTGGGGCGGAGGGTGGGAGTGGATGAAACTAGGTGAGCCTTCAAAGCTTCTCCTGCCACCTAGTGGCTGCTCTAAGCCAGGCCACCCAGCTGCACTCTCAGGCTGGTAGTGGGTGAGGCTGGGATAAATATTCACAAACAGCGTCTCCAATCCTCCTCTTCTGCGGCCAGATTTCACCTTGGCCAGATTGGCTTGTCCCGAATCCTCTGCCTGACCATACATGAGGGACAAAACCCCTTTCTGAGGTGCAGAGAGAGCCATGTCTTCTAGACGCACTGGTGGTGTGCAGAGCTGAGGCCCACAACCCCACACTGGTGGGTGCCACTCTTACAGCCTGCCCCACTCTGGCTGGCTTGACGATGCCCAGTGACAGATGTGGGGACTCCTGCCCGGCTTGGCCCTTGGGTCTCCCCCAGCCTCTCTCCCACCTCCTCCGGAGGATATGCCCTTTTTTTTCTCAAGGATGACAAGGGACAACAGGCACCCTGAGGCCTTCTGGGGAAGGCCAGCTGGGCCTGTGCTACTCCTGGCCTCCTGTCTAGCCCTCGCCTAGGGGAGAAGGCTGCTTGCCCTGAGGTCTTCATTGCATCATGTCCAGCTCCTGCCTAGGAAGCAGCGGCAAGGATTTGGGGAAGGACCGGAGCCTGGGGGAGGAGCTTCAGGAGGGATCCAGGAGTCACAGGAAGGGGCCTCCTCGTGACTGGCTGTGAATCCCGAGTAAGGCGCCCAGGGACACCTGTGTGCTCTCTGGTGCCTGCCACCTTTCCCGACTGACACCCACTCTCCCTCTCCAGGCCTGGCAGCCTCAGCTGCACCCGGCCGGATTGCATCATGCTTGGCTTTGTTCTCAAAGAGGCAGGTGCCGGAGGGCCGTGCGCTTCCCTCCCACCCTTCCCACTCCCTCCCTTCAGGGTTCTCCACGCCCCATTAGAGGGGGGAAGGCAGAGTAGGCTGTGTCAAGGTGGTCCCCCAAAAAGGAACACCAGGTGGCATAGCAGGATGCGGACTATCAGAACTGGGTGACAAGATCAGAAGCGTTCCCCTGCTTCTAAGGCTAAAAATAACATAAGCTGAATTAATTCAACGCTTGCAGGAAGTACGAAGTGTGTGTGTGTGTGTGTGTGTGTTGTGTGTGTGTGTGTGTGTGTGTGTCATTCGTGTGGACCAGTGCTTTCTGCCCATTCTTGTGTGATCTTTTCTGCAATCTTGTGAGGCAGGGCTACTGTCACCTGTTTTCTGTCAGAGTGCAGAGATGTGAGAAGACTTGTCCAAAGCCACAGGGCCATTCAGGCAGACTGTGGACTTGAATCTCGGTCTGTTTTCTTTTTGACAGACAAATGTCACCAAGGGACAGTTGGAAAATTCCATGCTGACCGGAACTGAACATTTTCTTTAAAAGGGGGCTTGCAGATAGTGACTCATACCTGCAATCCTAGCAGTCAGGAGAGAGCTGCAGGAGGGAACGCCATGAGTTCAAGACCAGCCTGAGCTTCATAGCAAGTTTGAGGCCAGCCAGGATTACAAGTGAGACCTTGTCTAAAAAATATTAGGAAGCTGAATTAGGAGGCAAGAGTGTCTTTTTGTCTTTTAATTTGAGAAAAGAACTGAAGTAAGCTTCCTACCAAGCGGCCTGGCTATGCCGGCCCATTTCTGCTCTACACAGCACCCTCAGGAGGCGCTGCTGCTGCTGCAGACTCTGGCTTAAGCAGGGTGCAAAAGGGTAAGAGCATGTCCAGAGGTCCCCTAACCCCCCATCAGGTAAGATAGTTTTATGGCTTTAACTACGGATACATGTAATGACCCCAGAGGCTAGGCAGAGATGCTGGATGGTACAACTCCTCTTTGTAAGGACTCAACTTGTAAATCTATGGTGTTTGGAGTGTGTTTTGTCTGTTTTTCCCCAAGACAGGGTTTCTCCGTGTAGTCCTGGCTGTCCTGGAACTCGCTCTGTAGACCAAGCTGGCCTCAAACTCAGAGATCTGCCTCCCTCTGCTTCCTGGGTGCTGGGATTAAAGGCGTGTGCCTCGCCACTTCCCCCCACCCCCCACCCCCGCTTTGGAGTGTGTTGATAATTTGACATTGGGGTCTCACAACCAGGCCACCATGAATTTGGCCAGAACCAATATCTTTAGGGATAGACCTTGCAAAGCTCTGGCCAAGCAGCAGCTATTTCAGGAGCTTGGGAATGGGTTCCTACAGCCACCCTGCTTTCATTTCCTGGTCATTGAAGGAGTGAGAGGGACGCCAATGGGAAAGAATACAGTCTGGCCTCTGCAAGCAGACTCCAGCTCCTCCAGGCTCTGGAAGAGGCCAGCTGGGGGTGGGAACATGCTTGCTGGCTGGCACTCCTGTCTTTTTAGCCCAGGGTAGACTTCATATAAAGGGACAAAGGGTCCATTGACCCCATAGCCTTGTGACACTACCCAAGACTGCCCTCCCTCCCCAGGCAGCCAGTAGGGACCCTTGGGTAGCAGACAGGGGCCCTGAGGCCACCTAGAGGGCATGGCAGTGAAGCTGAGGGAGGCCAGTCGGCTGGGTGGGGAACGTGGGGAGCATGTGGGTGGCACCAGGGCCAGCCAAGGATGGGGGTGCTTCTGGGACTCTACTGCAGTCCCAGGAGCAAAGCTCCTAATATCCTGCAGTATGGAGGCATAGGGGTGCTGGCGAGTTCAACTTCAATACCAAATAAACCAGCTGGGTGTTCACTCGGGTCTCCCTGCCCCCATAAGCCCTCCCCGCAACACCCAGCCTATAAAGCCCCCTTTGTCTGGGAGGCTAAGATCTTAACTCTTTCAGCTTCCTACTCCCTTCTCCCTCACCCTCTGGTGCCTGACAGAGAGACTGGGTGAGAAATGTAAGGTCAGTTTCTTGCCAGCCTGGACACTGGCTTGGCTATCAGCAGCCACTCCTGCCTATGCATGCTGGGAATCCCACTACCCGGTGGAGAGCAGGTGAATTGCCTCCCCTGTCCCCTCTGGGTTCCACTCTTGCCCTGGGGCAGAACACCCACCCACCTCATTTATCCCTATTCAAGTAATGTCCCTCTCAGTTTGGTCCTGCTTTGTCCGTGACAAGGGACACCCTGTTTTTGGTCGCCAAAGAGAGGAGTCGCTTTGGCACTTGCTTGGTCTTCATCTGGGTTGGTGAACCTTGTCATCTGGGACCCAAAAGCCCCTTGGTAGTGGGTAAGCAGGTCATCATCCAGTTTGGCACATGGCTGCTACATGGCATGCTGGGTGGGCGACAGGAATCTCTCTCCGTCCCTGCTCCCCGCCCCCAGGCAAAGCCCTTAGGGCACATTTACAGAAAGGCTGGACCTTGGCAACAAGGAGCCACCCCTGCCAGCT
Organism: Peromyscus leucopus; assembly: GCF_004664715.2. NCBI lineage: Eukaryota > Metazoa > Chordata > Mammalia > Rodentia > Cricetidae > Peromyscus > Peromyscus leucopus. Next base: position 95,177,373 of record NC_051086.1, on the reverse strand, counting down.
GCCTGTTCTCACCACCATCACCCTGTAGAGTGGCACAGTGCCTGCCTGTGTTCAGCACTCCGTGGGTATGTCTGCTGGCTCTCAGTCTCTGAAGTGGCCCATTACCATTTGGGCCATCGGGTCAGCTCTGCCGCCAAGCCTCTTGGTTCCCTTGGCCAAGCTCCTTTCTGGAGCCCGTGAAAGGAGAGGTGGGACCCTCTCGACTGGGCTAGCCTCAGGAAAGTGACAAGGGTCTTCCCCTTGAGCCTGAGTCTTCTCTCCACGGTAAAGATCCCAGGCCAGGCAGCACTGGGGATGGAGGCAGGAGGAGCCCTTGGATGTGTGAAGCCCTGGGATGCACGCTGTGTGTGATAGAGTGTGTGACTCCGCGCAGCTGGTGGCCGGTGTCTGCGTGTGTGAAGTGTGAGCTCGTGGAGCGCGGGCCCCCACCCGGGCCGGGGGAGACAGCGGAGCCCGCGGAGGGCGGAGCCTGCGGCGGGGCGGAGCCCGCGCGGGGTGGGCTCGGGCGGCCGAGTCCAGGCGCTCCTGGCGTGGCTCGTGTCGCCGGGTGCAGCTGCCCGGCCAGGGTGAATGGAGGGCCGCCGCCCCCTGCGCCCCTTGGGGCCAGCGAGCGGAGGACAGCATAGCGGTCGCAGCATGGAGCAGGTCAGCGGATGCCGGGTACGGGCGTGTGTCTGAGAATCAGGGCTGCGGGAGCGGTGACCCGGCGAGGGTGGGCGAGGCAGGAGTGATGGCCGGACTCCGAGGGAGGGGTGCGGGCGCGGGAGCTCTGGGCGGGCCGAGCTGGAGAAAGGGATGGGCCGTGCGACACGGAGCTGATGCACACAAGCACACGCGCGCTCTCGGGGCACTCCCCATCGCGGATAGCCAGGGAGGCACGAGCAGAGGGTGCACTCTACACCCCCCCCCCCACATTTAGAAACCCCCATCTCCAGTCGGGAAGGCAAGCCCCCAGCCCCTGCTCGCTAAACCTAGGCCTGAGGGACGCGGGCTCTGCAGAAGGAAGGGGTAGCCGTACAACTCCGTTGTCCCCCAGGTCTCCACCCTCCAGTGGGACTCAAGATACAGCGGCCCTTCCCCCTACGTGTCAAGGACTTCTCCCAGCCTGTCTGCCTCTTCTCCCAGTTACAGCAGCTGCAGCAACTGCTGCCACCATTTCACGGCAACGAGAAGATGGGGTGGGCTAGGAGGCTCGCCACATGCGCCCCAAATGCAGCACTGCAGCCCTGGCCAGGTGGGCGGCTGCCTGCCTTTAACCCAGGTTCCTGGCTGGGGGCACTGAGGGTGCAGGCCAGGGGTAGCGGCCCCAGAGAGCCTGGCCACTCAGGTCAGTGAGCAGGGGCCCAGATTTGGGCTGTAAGCCCTGACTCTAAGAGGGGCAGCAGTGGATGGGGGTGGAGTGCCCTCGATGCTCCCAAGGATGCTGCTTGTATGAGGTCCGTGGGTGGGGTTTGGAGTGGTGGAGTTGGCTTTTCTGTCACTATAGATGTTCGTACCTGGAAGTGCTGAGCCTGTCCACATAAGCATCTTTTCCCTGCTCTAGGCTCCTTTCAGGGGCTTAGCCTCCACCAGTTGGTGTGGGGTCCTGGCCCCTCAAGATCCATCCCCTCCCGCTGAGCTCAGGCCCCCTACACTGTTGGCAGAGGGGTTCAGGCACGGCTACCTATGGTGGTGGAGAGTCAGCAGATGGATGAGCCTAGATTCTGGAGGGTTGGGAGGCATGCAGTGCCCTGGGTTTCTTTCCTGGGCCGGCTGAGAGGTTTGGGGCGGGGTCATGGGCTGCTCCAGTCTCCGGGCCTGTTTGGCATCTTGGCCATTAATTTAAATGGCCAGTGGCAGCTCCCCAAGCACTAGGTCTGGTTGGGGGAAGGAGACACAGCTCCTCCTTTTTATTGCTGAGTACTGATGAGCACACTAAAAAAGCTGGGCAGGGGAGTTACTAAATGCTGCTGAATTCTTTAATATAATATCAGTTTAATGTTATATGAATTTCACTTCCTTTTTTTTTTTTTTTTTTTTTAAGGAGGGAAGGATAGGGCCACTGTTCCTGTCTTCTAGCCCCCACCCAGGTACCCCTCCAGGTGACCTTTGCTCCAGACTCTGCATCCTCCACTATTCTGGCATCAGACTCTTCCCTTTTCTCAAAGGACAGGCCTTACCAAGGCCACTGTCATCCCTCCCAGGGAGGAGAACAGGACAACAGGACCTTGGACTTTCTTTCCTTCTTTCTTTTTCTTTTTCTTTTTTTTTTTTTTTTTTCTGGTGTCACTATGTAGCCCGGGCTGGGTTCCCTAGTGCTAATGTTACAGGAGTGGATGTGTGGGCCTGGCTTTAGGCCATGGGACTTCTGGCCCGGCTCTACACTGCTGGTAGGCCTGGAATGTGTGTCTCCAGGCTGCTCATGAGAGCTGCCAACTATGGAGAGGGATGGCCTCTGTGGAAGAGCAAGGCTACTCAGCCTCGGCTTGACATGTCTAAGACCTTGGGGTTACCCTATGCCCGGGGCCCTGCCAACTTCTCTGCCAGTGGCTGGTGTTCGAAGCCACCGGAAGCATGGTTTGTAAAGGGGTGTTTCTGAAACCAGAGCTGCAGCAGCTCCTATTTTAAGTCTCCCATGTGCCGAGCCCCTCTTGTAGCAGAGAATCCTTTTATAGTGCAGGAGCCTCCCTGGTGCGCCGGCTTGGTATGTGTGGATTCTGGCATGTAGGGTTTCCTAAAGGGGAGCCTGTCTGGAATCTCTCCCAGGGGCTGGATTTGCCAGGTTCCCCCAATCTTGTTTCCAGCTCCGCCCCCTTTCCTCTCCATTGGACTCCCCTCTCTCCACCCAGGGCTGGCTCAGGGCCAGACAAAGGAGAGAGGGGCAGCTGCTGGGGATTTCCAGAGCTTCCAGGGGGAGGTGGGAGCCACCCACCCCTTCCTCCTCTCTCCTTCCCTCCCTCTCTTTCCTTTTCCTCGGCCCCCTCCCTCTACATTCCTCGTTCCGTCTACCCTTCCAGGAGGGAAGCATGAGAACGAAGCGGGACCCCTCCTATGTGGGGCTAGGCAGAGTCTAGGTCCTCTTACAGAACTATAGAATCCCTGGAACAGGAAGGGTCTGGCTGGCCTGATACCCCTCGGCTCCCACAATGCCCTGCGGCAGAGAGCACGGACTTACCATCAGACTTTGCTGGAGTCCTGAGTCTGAGCTGGGAAAGCCTGGATAAATTACTTAACCTCTCTGAGTCTGTCTCCTCATTCACACAGTGGACCTAATTATATCCATCTTACAGTGTTCTCATAGAGTTGAATGAAATCAGATTAGACAGACCGTGAGACCTCATCATCACTCAACCCTGTTCCGTCCCTTTCCCCTCCGTCTTGGTGTTCCAGGGTACTGCGACCTTTATGAGCCATTGTTTAGCCTTGTTCTCATGCTCAGCCACTCAGGCCATGGCCCAGGGGCTTCACTGGTTGATGACGTACAGTTAGGACCCTGTTGCAGGACAGGGACCCCACCCAGGGCCTCATCTCTTTGTGCCACCCCATAGGTTTTCCTAGCAGTCAGCCAGTTCAGATGGAGCAGGGTTATCACCTCCTGCTGTGACACTTGCCCAGGCTTCATGTGGCTGCTGCCAGCCCAGGGAAACTGCATCCTCCTGCTCCTGCTCCTAGCCAGCTGTCCAGGGGTTGCTGGGCAAGGGGCCCCAGCTGTTTGGCAAGTCCCGAATGCCTTGGCCCTAACTTAGCCAGAGGTCCTTAACACTTCCCGAGTGTGTCGGATAGGATTTCTGGCAGCAGGGATCAAGTAGGAACTGGCATCTTTTTGAATGAATACTTTCCCCACCGACACCATTAAAAATTCTTTGTGATAGCCGGGCGGTGGTGGTGCACGCCTTTAATCCCAGCACTCGGGAGGTAGGGGCAGGTGGATTTCTGTGAGTTCGAGGCCAACCTGGTCTACAGAGTGAGTTCTAGGACAGCCAGGGCTACACAGAGAAACCTTGTCTTGAATCCCCCCCCCCCAATATTCTTTGTGATGTTTTAAGTCTTTAATCCCAGCACTCAGGAGGCAGAGGCAGGCAGATCTCCATCAGTTTGAGGCCAGTCCTGGTCTGTCTAGCAAGTTCCAGGCCAGGCAAGGCTACATAGTGGACTGTCTCAAGAAACAAAGCAAACAAAAGGATATGGGTCTGCGGAGTGGACTCGTGGGGTCACCAGAGCGTGCGTCCCACTATTTCCCTCCTTCCTCAGCTCTTTGCCAGTCAAGGGCCTTCAAGGGTCTACGCTAGCCTCCAAAGGCCACTGCTTTCTTTTCTCAGTACCCAGCCTCTCACTTGTTTTTCTCAGGACTGTGACTGCCCCTCCATTGCAGCCCCATCCCAGAGCATCCTTTGGGGGTCCATCACCCTCCCTAGAATAAGGGTTCCTTCAGGGTAAGCACACCTTCTGTTTCATTAAACTGCCCCACCAAATGCTTTGGAGATGCAGACTGTGCAGAGGACAGGGTTTCCTTTGGGAGACTTTAGAGGATCCAGCTCTCCGGTCTAGCCCTGCCCTCCTCTCTTCCTCCACCAGGGGGCGCTCGTTTTCCTTTATTGGAAGGGCTGCTGGAGAGGCCAAGTTCATGGCCCTTTGGCCCGTTGCCATTTTATAGACAGTTCCTAATATATGGTGGCTCAAGTGATGGCTTCCTAATTTTTTTTTTGAGACAAGGCCTTATTATGTAGCCAAGGCTGATCCAGTACTTGCAGTGTAGCCCAGACTAGCTTTGAATTGATGGCAATCCTCCTACATCAGCCTCCTGTATGTTGAATTACATGTATATGCCACCACAACCATTCAGTTTATAAGGTTTTGACTTTACCATAGTGTAAAAGCAATATAACTTCAGCAGAAACCACATTCCATTTTTTTTTTTCTAAAAATAAGGTCTCATGTAGCTCAGACTGGCTGATATATGTGGTTGGGGAATACCTTGAACATCTGATCCTCTTCTTTGCATTTCCCCAGAGCTGGGATTATAGTATGCACTACCACACCCAATTTACAAAGATGGAATCCAGGACTTCTTCGTGTGTGCTAGGGGAACAGTCTACCAACTGAGTTCCATCCTCCACGCTTGTACTTCAGCTTTTAAACCCTGACTTTTTCCTGAGGTGATGATATGTAACCAGGTCCTCTGTGGCAGCAAGGCACAATTTGCCACAGGGGGAAACAATCTGGACCCCGAACTGTTTGACTAAATCAGGGTGCTCTGCAGGATAGCTTGGAACAAGCAATGTCGACCAGGATGGCTCAGAACTCACAGGGATCCTCCAGCTTCTGCCTCCCTGGTGGGTGCTGGGACTGAAGGTATAGACTACCACACCAAGGTACTTAGGATGTTTTCAATGGAAATGGAACTGTGCATTAGTGGAGCATCCTTACAGTTCCAGGGTACTTCCGGTCTGTTGTTAAATGTGAGCCTCCATGCCTCTCTCACAGCCGGATGAGAGGCAAGGCCTTAAAGGGTGAGAGGGACGTTCAGAGAATGTGCTTGTCCTCAGTCAGACAGCTGACTGGTGACCGGGACTGGGCATCTCAGCTCAGAGCTCCTATGATGACACTATTTTTTTTAAGATGCATTTATTTATTATGTATACATATGTGTTCTGTCTGCATGTGTCCCTGCACACCAGAAGAGGGCACAGATCTCATTACAGATGGTTGTGAGCCACCATGTGGTTGCTGGGAATTGAACTCATGACCTCTGGAAGAACAGCCAGTGCTCTTAACCTCTGAGCCATCTCTCCAGCTCCCTGATGACACTCTTAAACTCCTTGCCAACTCAGGACCAACCAGGCCCGACACTGAGGGTCCCAGTGCTGTGTTGTGGTCTTCCTGGTCTCTGTCAGTCCCGGGATGTTTTTCTTCCAGCCACTCAGCTTCCTCCTGTGTGTCCTCAGTCTCTTTCCCAGGCACATGCTTTCAAATGCTTGGTTTATTTTTTAATTTTATTTCATGTGAATGGGCGTTTTGCCTGCATGTGAATCTGTGTACTGCAAGTGTATCTGGTGCCAGTAGAGGGCAGGAGGGGCCATTCCATCCCCAGGAGCTGGAGTTAAAGATGGTTGGGAGCCACCATGTTTGTGGTTGCTGGGAACTGAACCTGAGTCTTTTAGAAGAGCAGTCCGTGCTCCTAACCACTGAGCTGTCTCTCCAGCCTTGAGATGTTGTTGTTGGTTTTTTTTTTGTTTTGTTTTGTTTTGTTTTTTCGAGACAGGATTTCTCTGTGTAGCTTTGTGCCTTTCCTGGAACTCACTTGGTAGCCCAGGCTGGCCTCGAACTCACAAAGATCCGCCTGCCTCTGCCTCCCGAGTGCTTGGATTAAAGGCATGCGCCACCACCACCTGGCTGTTGTTGGTTTTTAACAAAACATTTACTGATTGATTGATTTTTGTGTGTATATTTGTGTGCACAGGCATGCATACCTGCCACTGTGCACCTGTGGAGGTCAAAGACAAGTTTGTTCTTATTTCTCACCATGAGGATTCTGGAGATTGAACTCAGGCATTAGCCTTAGAGGCAAGTGTCTTAGCCTGCTGCACCATTTCGCTTGGCCCAATATTAAAAACTACAGCAACATTGTTCTAAAGATATATTTATTTTATGCATCTGGGTATTTTGCCTGCTTGTATGTCTGTGCACTACAAGTGTGCCTGGTCCCTATGGAGATCAGAAAAGTGCATTGGATCCCCCTTGAACTATAGTTGTGGGTGGTTGTGAGCCACCATGTGGGTGCTGGGAACTGAACCTGGGTCCTCTTCAAGAGCAAGTGCTGTTAACTGCTGAGCCATCTCTCCAGCCACCCTTCAAATACAGGTTTAAAAGATTTGTTTATTGAGACAGGATTTCTCTGTGTAAAACTGGCTGTCCTGGAACTCACTCTGTAAACCAGACTGGTCTCTAACTCACAGAGATCCACCTGCCTCTGCCTCTCCAATGCTGAATTAAAGGTGTGCACCACCACCACACCCAGTTATTTTTATGTTAGATGTGTGAGTGTTTTTTTTTGTTTTTTGAGACAGGGTTTCTCTGTGTAGCTTTGGTGCCTGTCCTGGATCTTGCGCTGTAGACCAGGCTGGCCTCGAAATCACAGAGATCCGACTGGCTCTGCCTCCCTAGTGCTGTGATTAAAGGCGTGCGCCACCGCCGCCCAGTTGGATGAGTGTTTTACTGGATATATGTATGTGTACCACGTTTGTGTCTCATACCCAGAGGAAAAAAAATGGGTGCTGGACCCCGGAACTAGAGTCCTGGGGGTTATGAGTTGCTATGTGGGTGCTAGGAACCAAACCTGGATCTCCTGCAAAAGCAGCAGGTGCTTTTAACTGCCTAGCCATCCCTCCTGCTTCTCCCCGTCAACTCCTTGTTTTTTGTGTTTTTGAAGACAGGGTCTCATTATGTAGCCGAGGCTATCCTCAAACTCGCTGTCTAGACCACAATGACTTCTGACTTGTGATCTTCCTGACTCAGCCTCCCAAGTGCTGAGATCACAGACATGGGCCACCATGCCTGGCTCAGGCTGCCCGTCCCTCATGTCTTCTCAAGTACCTGTTCTCATGTGATTTTTCTCATCGTCCCATGCAAACATCAGACTGCCTTGCCCTGAGCTCACCTGGGTTGTCAAGTGTCCTGGCTTGCTTTGCCCAACCCCAACCCACCACCCTGCTCAGCCCCACAGCCAGCCTCCCTGTAGCTCTGCCTGTATGCACAGTTTGACCTCCATTGGCTCCCACCCATCTGCCTGCCCCTAGAGGCTGGAGTTCCTCCAGGCACTGTCCTTCATGTGGTCACCTCATCCCTTCCTCTCTCTAGAGACTCTTCTACTACCTCCTCATCTCACTAGACTTCCACAGTCAAGACTGTCTCCTGGAGAGGGACTGGATCCATGACTTAAGCAGCCAGTGAATATTCCACCAAGTGTGGATTAAGTACGAGGACTCTCAGGGAGGTGTTGGTGCACACCTTTAATCCCAGCAGAGGCAGGCAGAACTCTGTGAGTTCGAGGCCAGCCTGGTCTACAGAGCAAGATCCAGGACAGCCAGGCATACACAGAGAAATACTGCTTTGAAAAGAAAAGGAAAAAAAAAAAAAAGTATGTGGACTCTGGAGCCCAAATGCCTGGTTCAAATCCTGTGTGAGTTTGCATGAGATACTTAGGTGGTGGTGAATGACTATAATCTTGAGATTATACCTGAGAATCTGAAACAAGTGGGTCATTTGTTCAAGGGTAGCCTCAGCTACTTAGTGAGCTCCAGGCTAGACTAAGCTTATAGGTTGAGGACCTGTCTAAAAAATAAAAGGCAAAGTAAAAGGAGTCTGGTGAGATGACTCGGTTAAGCGCATGCCATGCAAGTGTGGAGACCTGAGTTCAGACCCCTCGTGCCCATGGATCCAGGTACAGCTGGGGGCAATAGCTTACGTCTGTAAGCCAAGTGCTAGGGAGGTAGAGACAGGCTGGGTCTCCAGAGTTCTGGGTTCAGTGAGAGACCCTGACTCAGGAAACAATGTGGGTAGTAGAGGAAGATATTCAGTGTCAGCCTAGTCTCCACATACACACACAGACACACACACACAGATACACAGACACACATGTTACCAAAAAGATTTCGCGAAGCTGGGACAGCAGGAGGAAGGGTGAGATTTTCGCTCTGAGCTCTGACCTCTCAGCTTTCTCTTTTACATTGTTTCTGTGTTTCTTATTTAATAAGACGGTTGGTTACATCAATACACACATATACACACAGGGACACACATACACACACAGGGACACACATACACATACACACAGACACACATACACACACAGGGACACATACACATACACATAGATACACAGACACACACACATACACACAGACACATACAGACACACACAGACACACATACACACACAGGGACACACATACACATACACACGGATACACAGACACACAGACACACACACAGATACACAGACACACATACACACTGTATACACATACACCACACACAAACCAAAAAACAAAAACCATAAATGTATTTAAGTTGGTTGAACCCTAGTTTCCTTATCCATTAAACAAAATAGTAAATACTATGCATGGCGAAACCTTCATAACGTTAACTAAAGCAGAACTCACGATTTGGTGCCTGACCTGTTTACTCTCCTGGGACCATCCTATATAAACTGTCTTGAAATTGTTCTAGATTCTTCCATCTCCTTCCCCTTCACCTAGTAGGTTACCAAGTACCAAAGCCTCTGACATTTGTTGCTGGTCCCACATCCCTAACCTCCTTTCTTACTGTCCTTGGTTCCTGTCCTCACCATATGCCTGAGAGAACAAAACACAGCACTACTTCAAGTTTCTGCCAGACCGGACCAAAACCTAAGTGCCTGAGCCTTACATCCTCCTGTTCCCTTCCTCATCCCTCCACACTTCCTGCCACACACCACCAGAGCCCTCCCTGCCTTTGTTCACGGGGAACCTTCTCCCCAGCTAGCCTCTCTCCATCCCCGGGCCCCCCCGCGACCCCCCCCCCCCCCGCATCCAGGTCTGCTCAGTCACCAAGCCCCACAGGGCCAGAGGCAACTCCATTAGGCGGCCCTCCTGTTTCCAGCCTTCCGTGGCTGCTCTGGGCTCTCTCCATGGACTCATGGGTTAGCAAGATCAGGCCACTGAGGGGAAGGAGCAGGACCTGATCTCTAGATCCCCAGGGCCACCTGCCACTCCTTGCAGGTCCCATGCTTCATGGGGTAGAACTCTGAGTCAACAGCCATGACTGGACTGGTGGAGGGGTTCAGAAGGATGAGTTTGAAGGGGATCCCCCATGAGGATCGTAATCCAGGGAGGGTGCACTTGTCCCAAACTCCATAGAAGAGCCTACAAGGAAGAAAGTGGATCCTGGACCAGATAGTGGGATGTGCCGAGTCACACGGAGACAGAGGAGCTGGGGAGCCCGGAGAGCCTAGACGGGAGACAGAGGAGCTGGGGAGCCCGGAGAGCCTAGACGGGAGACAGAGGAGCTGGGGAGCCCGGAGAGCCTAGACGGGAGCGGGGGTGGGGGAAGGCAGCCGGAGGAGGAGATGGATAGCATGACTGGAAGGAGGGGGCGCAGGTCAAGGTGCAGGAAGAGGTGGGAGGGGCCGCAGGGTGGGGGAGCGTGCACTTTCTGGGAAGTGGGAGGGGATGGAGGAGGTTCGTGCTGTGCATTGTGGAGGGAGGAATTGGCCTGCCGGTCAGCGTGAGCTCATTTCCTCTTACCGCCTCCTGTAGGGTCTGAGGGCATCTGGCTCTGGAAAAAGTGAGCCAGGGGCACCCCAGGGCCACCACCCTCCTCCTGCCCCCACAGCCTCAGCTCAAATCTGCTCTCCTTACAGAGACAACCCTTTGTTCTGGGAGGAAAGGACCCTTGTGCCAGGGGGCCAATATGCCTTGCTACACAGGAGCGTGCTCCAGGCAGAAGGGGCAGGAACTGGGACTCTGTTGAAAGTGAGAAGATCCAGGCATTGTGACAGATGACAGTTAGGTGGTGGGAGGGACTTTTTAGGAGGAGGGGGTAATTCTGGCTTCTGACCTTGATGGGGTGAAAGAAGTTAGAGAGGTCATTATAAGAGAATCTTTTTAAGTGCCGGGACTTAAAGCACACAGTGCGGGTCTATCCGTGGCCTTCCGGCTCTCAGGAGGAGGGGCGGCCTGACTGATGTCCCCCTTCCCACAGCCTGCGTTCCGGAGCCTGAACAAGTAGCAAGGGGTGGGCTTGCCAACGTGGGTCTGTGGTGGTGGTGTTGGTAAAGCCAGCGTCCTTATGAGGTCTCCGGGTTCAGGGAGTGGTGTCTTTGGGGGACACTTATTCTTTATGCTTTGCCTGCCTTCCCTGAAATCAACTACTATTTCGTGGGGATATCGGCTTTCCCCCTACCTCATAATCTGAAGAAAGGAATACAGAAGCCTTTAAAATTGCAAGAAGGAGCCGGGTGTGGTGGCTCCTGGGAACTGAGGCAGGGACAAGGTTCAGTGCCAGTCTGCAGCACTCTGGCTCAAAACCATCAAGTCACACCAAAGAAAACCCGAAACGGGGCAGGCGGCAGGCATAGTGCCATGCCCTTTTAATCCCAGCACTGGAGAGGCAGAGGCGGGTGGATTTCTGTGAGTTGGAGGTCAGCCTGGTCTACATAGTGAGTTCCAGGCCCGCCAAGTCTACGTATTTTATAAAAGAAGAAAGAGAAAGACCCGCTCCCCAAACAAAAAATCCTGTAAGAAGGCTCCGGAAGAGGTCAGCATAGGCTGGAGGAAGAGGAAGGATGAGGGTTAGGTAGCAAAAAGAACTTTCCAGCTCAGTGGAGGACTGAGGTACTGGTTCTCACTGGATCGTGGGGGGGGCACCTGTGAGGGGGGGGGGGACAGGGTGGGGTTCTGTTGGAGGACTGGGAAATGAGTGGCTGGCTCAGGCCAGGAGTGTCTCTTTAGGCCTAACTCCCAGGGGAGCAGGGTAGCTGGGGGTGGGGGTGGGAGCGTCTCTTTGTAGGGCCCTTGCAGAGCAGATCTTCTCAGGACCAGAGGTCTGAGGCTCTGCACTCACTGGGATGGGCACCCAAAGCCTGGGACGTCTGTCAGAACTCCCTCCCAGCCCGGACTCTGCTACCATCGTGGCATCCTGTCTAAGAATCTTCCTGGGAGGGAGCTTTTTTCCAGATGGACGGGGGTCATACCTCACACCACATCCGTTGTGCCTCAACTTCCATGAGTCCCTAGAGTCTCCGCCCCAAGCCTGTCGGAGGTGAGGTGGCTTCATCCTGTCTCGGCCACTCACAGGCTTTCTGGACCTCTGGGGTCCGTTCCCGACCCTCCTAGCGTCCTTTCCTGGTGCTATCACTGGGTTCGGTGCCCTCATCCTCTTTCCATGCTCACCATGGAAAGAGCAGGCCCCCTGCAACCCTCTCTCCAGAGGCTTCCCTGAGACCTCGTCTCTGGACCAGGTTCGTTTCTGGCCCCTGGCTTCACGGTCCGCGTAGATCCCAGTCTTGGTTCCCTTGACTTTTCTGCGTAGCGTGTGGAAAGGCCCTGGCCGGCGCCGGGTCTGGAGCGTGGCTTGTGGGGCGGGGTGGGAGTAGGTAGGAGGAGCCACACAGACCACGCCCCTCCGGGGCCCCGCCCCTCTGTCCCCGGCCCTCCGCCCCCTGGGCCCCGGCCCGTGCCCCCAACAGTGCCCTGGCCGCAGAGCCTCCGCTGCGGCCCGATGAATGGAGTCGCCTTCTGCCTGGTCGGGATCCCGCCGCGTCCGGAGCCCCGGCCCCCCCAGGTGAGGGCTCGTGGCTCGGGCCAGGCTGGGGCGGGACCAGGGGCAATGTCCGGGCTGGGGTCACTGCGCCCCCGTCGGTGGGCACCGCTGCGGGAACTTGGTGTCCCGTTGGGGAGTGGCAGGAGGGACAGCTGCGCTAGGCAGAGGCTGGCGGGGGCCGCCGCGCGGGGCTCCCCCGATGGGCCCGGGGCTACCGGGCCCGGGCCACCCAGGCGTGGTGGTGCCAGGCCCTGGGCGGCCGGGCAGCAGGGGTGGGAGGCCCGCGCCTTTTGTCCGGGATTTTCAGGCGGGGCGCCCGCCGCCGTTTCCTCTGCCCGAGTTTTCGTTTTCCGTTGGCGAGGCCCCCGCACAGCTGGAGCCACAGGGAGTGGGGGAGGGGTCCTGGGGCGGGACGTCCTCGGCTCGCCCCCTCCGGGTGGGACTGCGCTGTGGGCTGCGGGACTCGGGATGGGACCCCAAGCCCTGCCCGGCCCTCCCCTCTGCCCGCTCCGGCTGTGGGTGGGTCCGGGAGTGGGGTGCCAGGGGCATTACTCAGCGCTGGGCTGCTCTGCTTGGGTTCTTTCATCTACCAGCTGCTGAGGCTGGGGAGGGGCCCTCACCTTCCCAACAGGGTCAGTCCCCTGCCTTGGAGTCTGGCTGCTGGTCCCGCTCAGTCACCCCCCAGCCCACAGTGGCAAGCTGTACACTGTCTGGCCAGTAGTTTTCCTGGATTTGGAAAAGACGTTCCCTGGGATCCAGTTTGAGGGTCGAGGACAGAACTGAGCCTCTCCTTTTGACACTCCAGCGGGCTCCTGTCCTGGGGTGTTGGGCCCGCGGGCATGTACTTCGCAAACTCTTTAGGAGACTCTGGTGTCTGAACTGCATGTATTAAAGTTCTCCCTCAGTCGGCTTCTCTACCCCTCCCTACAGCCAAAGTGTGTTTCCTAATTATAAACTTGAAATTCAGGATGGACAGGGGGCGGGAGGGGAGGTCATTAGGCTGGAGTCCTTCGGATGGATTCTCCCTCCACAAATAGCGCGTACTTCATCCCTGACCCCTTACTGTCTCCACCCCTACCCCCCTGTGGGCTACTGGTGGGTGGCCTTTGATTCCGTGTGGTTCTCCCCTCTGCCAGGGCAACAGCCCCGTTTTCCAAAGTGGCCAACGCTGACGACAGGAGATTTGAATCTCCCCATTGCAGAACCAATCATTTGGCCTGCAAACTTGGCCCAAAGGCCCCCAGCCCTGGTGGCTTTTTCCCATTGCCCACGTGTGGTTCGATCCACCCCCAGATGGCTGGGAACCCCAAGGCCCTGTGTCCTAGGCCCTACCTTCTCCTTTCACATGATGAGAACAGTGGATCCCTCAGAGCCCTCGTGAGTGTGTAGGAAAGTGTTAGTGCCTATTTTATAGTTTGTTTTTTTCCAGACAGGGTTTCCCTCTGTAGCCCTGACTGGCCTGAAACTCAGAGATTCAACCACCTGCCTCCACCTCCGTGATTAGAGGTGTGAGGCATCATGCCTGGCAATGTTAGTGCCTATTTTACAGATAGGGTCTGTCCTAAAGGTTTGGTGGTATTGTTGGGTTGGAACCTGAGTTCTGAGTTCTGGGGATGGATGGGTTATTAGGAAGAAAGCTTGTATACTGCTGGGGTGGGGCAGGTTGTGTGGTTCCCAGCTGGAGATGAAGGAGCTGGACCTGGGGAACAACCCTTTTGTGTGGGTAGTGTGGATGAGGCTTTCTGTGTCTTCTCTCAGGGCAACCCTGAACTCATGACGAAAGGATGCAGTGATGTTGGCATGATTGGGGGTGGGAGTGAGGGAGGGTGTGGTGTTACAGAGCAGGGCAGTGTGGGGGTGGGCAGTGGGTTGCCTCATGCCTCATTGCAAGGATACTTTGAAACTTCTCTTCTTGTGTAAAGTTAAAAGGCAGACTACAGCCGGTACGGTGCAGGCCTTTAATCCCAGCAGAGGCAGAGGCAGGCAGTTCAAGACCAGCCTGGTCTATGTAGGGAGTTCCAGGACAGCCAGGGCTACATAAAGAGACCCTGTCTATAATAATAACAATAATGATAGGTGGAGGTGGCGCATACCTTTAATCCCAGCACTCAGGAGGCAGAAGCAGGTGGATCTCTGTGAGTTCGAGGCTACAGAGTAGATGACTGGACTAAGTGTTGAGGTGAGAGACTGGGGCTGGCTATTCAGAAGAACTTCCAGGGCCAGGTTCGTGAGCTACAGCACCCTAGAGCAGCCTGGAGATGGTACAGGGATATATCCTCCAGTAGGAGGATTCCTGTGATGCTGGATTCCAATGCAGATGTCTAGAAAGATCCAGCGAACATGCAAATATATTCACACGAGCAAATACGTTAATGCTAGAGGTTTTTTGTTTTTTGGAGCCAGAGTTCTCTTGCTATGTAGCCCAGGCTGTCTGTCTGTCTCAGCCTCCTCAGTGATAGCTGTGTTTTGGGTCAGGGTTCGAATAGCTCGTTCTTTTAATTGTCACAGTGTCGCCTCCAGGTTGGTACTGTTTGTCATTGTCTCATCATACAGTTGAGGGTACCGAGGCACAGTGAGCTAATAGTGTGACCAAAGCTGCGATGTTCATAAAGAACAGAGTCAGGGGCTGGAGAGATGGCTCAGAGGTTAAGAGCACTGGCTGCTCTTCAGAGGTCCTGAGTTCAATTCCCAGCAACCATATGGTGGCTCACAGCCATCTGTAATGAGATCTGGTGCCCTCTTCTTGCAGACAGAACACTGTATACATAATAAATAAATAAATCGAAAGAGAGAGAGAGACAGAGACAGAGACAGAGAGAGAACAGAGTCAGGGAGGAAGGAGCCCCCCCCCCGCCCCCGGGTTCTAGCGTCACGGCCGGCCCTCACTGCCCAGCCCCCAGCTCTGTGCCCACTTGGTAGAGTCTACATCGAATCCTCCTCCTGCCGGATTGGAGCTTGCTTGCTTTTCTTGGTTGGTCATCAGGATGGCACAGCCTCAGGTGTCCCTCGGTGTTTGTGGGAGGGGCATCCATTCCTCGGTCTTCAGCCTCCCTCCCCACCTCCCCAGGCTCGCCCCAAGCGCAACAGGCCTGTAGCAGGCCATCCATTGGCATTCTCCTGGTGGCGCATCCGCCCTCCTCTGCTGGCTGCAGGGGTTCAAAGGTGAGGTATTGGCTTGGTCAGGGATTTAGACAAAGCCTGGTCTTAATTATCCTGGTCTGCCACCCGGACTCTGTCATGAATAGGGCCTGTGGGAGCTGGCACTGCCTCTCCCTACGCTCCCCCCCCCCCTTCAAACAACCCGCCTTCAGATCTAGGCCCACATGAAATCGTGCCAGTATGTCAGCAGGGCAGTGTCAGGCAGTACTGGGAGAGTCTTCTCCACCATCTCAGGGGGACATCAGGCCCAGATGGCCTTGGCTTTCGACATGGGTAGAGTTAGAGCCCTTGGGAGGGGGGTGTTATTCATTACCTGTCAGAGTGGTCAAAAAACCCAAGGGCCCATCTCGTTTAACTTCTCATGCTAAAGGATGCCAGACTGTTTTCATGCCCCTCAGACTGGGAGCAGCCGATGAGTACTTAGGTCCTCTGAGCCCCAGGCTCCCGGGGGTGCTGTCCGTGGCACTGTGTCCCTCCACCCCACACCAGTGCTAGCCTCTGGGACTGAGTCCTGGGGGTGTGGCAGGGATGAGTGGACAATGTGTCTTGTTCATCTGTGTCCTCAGTGCCCAGCACAGTGCCTGGCACAGAGCAGCCCTCCATAAATGTTTGTAGAGTGCAAGCCAGAAGCCTCCCCCACTGGTCTCCCAGGGTGACCTGGGCCTGGCTCTTTCCCTGGCATTGGGATGGGAGACCTGTCAGTCTAGAGTTACTCCAAGGCAAGAAAACAATCTAGAATCTCTCCATGGGCCTTAATGCTGGGCAGGTGTGTTATTGCCATCCCAGCTGATGCAAAGAGATTCCATGACTTTCCACGGTCGGTCACACGAGTGAGTGACAGAGCTAAGGAACTGACCATGCTCTTAACCTCATTCCAATGGCCTAAAGGTGTCGTGTTTGTTACCACACAATCTGGCACCTAGCCAGAGCCCAGAGACTATTTGTTGACTGGCTGACTGACTAACTGGATTCATGAATGGTGAGACAATGTGTGACAAACCCACAGAACCCTGTAACCCAGCGTCCACGTAGGTGGGGTTAGGGTCTCAGGAAGACAGCCTGGGGGTATGGCTGTCTTGTCTGCACCTCAGCCAAACCTAGAGAGGAAGGGAAAAGTCTCTGGTGGCTTCTGTCACCACTTGCCCTCCAAGGCTACCTGGTGCCACTGCCACCAAAACTCCTGGATTCTCTTGCTTTTCCTTGGCTCTTCATTTCTCGGAGTTCTGAAGGGAAGGTGCTGGGAAACAGGCAAGGGAGGTTTCAAAGGCCTGTGTTCCATCCCAGCCCGAGGTGTTTAGCTCAGGCAGTGGGAAGTTCTGTTCTTGTCAAGTTGGAGGTGGTCTGAGTGTGTCTAAGACAAGGCCTGTCTTAGACCTTAACTGTTTTTTTTTTGTTTGTTTGTTTTTGTTTTTTTCATTTTCAGTGCTCAGTCAGGATTGATATCAGGGCACACTGCCTACATGCTCTATGTCCAGCCCATTACCATCAATTTTTATTCTCCTGCCTCTGCCTCACCAATGCGGGGATTAAAGGCAGGTACCACCACACCTGATTTGGAACTGAGATTTGAATCTGGAGTCTTGTGCATTTAAGACGAGTGCTCTCTCATTATCTACATGCTTAGGCCCCAGTTTTACATTAATTTAATCTAATTAATTTCTTTATTTTTGGTTTCTTGAGACAGAGTCTCTCTGTGTACACAGCCCTGGCTGTCCTGGAACTCTATTTGTAGACCAGGCTGGCCTCAAACTCACAGAGATCCACCTGCCTCTGCCTCCCAAGTGCTGGGATTAAAGGCATGTGCCACCGCTGTCTGGTACTTTTATTTAAATTTATTTTTATTATTTTATGTGTAAGGGTTTTGCCTGCATCTATGTCCTTGTATCGCATGTGGACCTGGTGCCTGTGGAGGTCAGAAAAGGGCATCGGATCTTCTGGAACTAGAGTCATGGATGGTTGTGAGCCACCATATGAGTGCTGGGAATCAACCCAGGTCCTCTAGAAGAGTAGCTAGCACTCTTAACTACTAAACCATCTGTCTAGCCCCTTTTTATTTTGAGACAGGATCTTGCTAAGTTAAGGAGGCTGGCCTTGAACTAACTCACTCTGTAGCCAGATCAGGCCTTAAAAGTTCATCCTTGTGTGTCAGCTCCAGGATTATAGTCCTCTATCATCCAGCCTGGCTGCTATCAACTGTTTATCTCTCAAGCAACAGGTGTTGGTTTTCCAGCTCCCATCTGTCCTAAACCTTGGGCCCAGGGACATCTCCAGCTTCCTCTGACCCTTACATGCCTGGGCTGTTGGGTCACCTTCCTTTCTGTTCTTCTTTTCCTGTCTGAAGTAGCATTAGTCAGTCAGCCCCCACCCCCCCAGGCTACAACTTCATCTGCTCCTAGGGACTTGCGTACTGGGAGGTATTTGACGTTCTATCTTCTGACCCAGCAGATTGGCCCTGGGAGACACTGGGGCCTGGGCCTGTGTGCCCCTGCAGGGCCTTGGGAGTCTGGAGCACCCTGTGGTTGAGTATATGGGTTGGGCCTTATCCTTCTTAGCTCTCGTTTTAATTCTACCCCATCTTTATTGTGTGGCTCTGGACACTAGCCTCCATTTTCTCTTTCATGTGGACTTAAGGCTTGGGCGTGAAGCTTATGTGTGCTAAGCAAGCACTTTGTGACTGAGCTCTACCCTATCTTCTTGACCTCCATTTTCTTACCTCAGATATAATCTATCAGCCTTATTGAAAGGCCTGAGTGAGGGGAATCAGGCCAGTCTCGATTGGTAGCAGCCATTGTTAGGCAAATAATGATCAATGGGTGGAAATGAGAACACAGCTTACTTGGAGTCCGTGAGCTGTAACCCCAGCACATCTGGCTCACTAGAGCCCTGTAGTCGGGTGTGCTAGCTCACAGCTGCAATCCAAGCCCTGCTGATGGGAGGCAGGAGGCTTGCCACCAGTTCAGAGTCAACACTGGTTACACTGTGAATTTCAGAACAGACTGGGCTACAGGGTGAGACTCTGTTTCAAAAGCAAATAAAACCAACCAACCAAGCAAATAAACAACAACAACAACAACAACAATAAAAAACCCAAACACCAAACAAACAGAGGAGCTGAGATATAGCTCAGACGGCAGAGTCCTTGCCTAGCATGCACAGGCCTTGGGCTTGATCTCCAGCCTTTATCAGGCACAATGGTGCCGGCGTATAAACAAAGCACTCAGGAGGTGGAGGCGAGAGGATCAAGATCATCCTTGGCTACATAATGTGTTTGAGGCTATCCTGGGCTACAGAAGACACCATCATAAACCAACAAAACAAACATTTATGGTCAGAGTTATCTGAAGAGGAAGTGAGCTTCCATGGAAGTCGTGAGGTCTCCATCACTGGAGGTATTCAGGCCCTGGTGCATAATGATTTGGACTAGTGATAATTCTGGCATTGAGTTAAAGGTCAGCCCAGAACCCCCGGGGGCCCTGCCTGGAGATCTGTGCTCTGTTACAGTAGTAAAAGCTGTTTCCTGGGCTCGTGCGCACTGGGAGACTGGGGCCAGCTGCCTGGTCTGGAAGAGGTATTAACGACTGGCCACTATGGTTGCGGCTAAGTGGCCCCTCAGAGGCCAGGTGTCCCTGACCGGCTGCTGGAAAGTCACCTGGAAGGCCTGGTGTGAGTATGAAGTGGGCTGGAGAAGGTGGGAGGCCACTATAGAGCCAGGAAGACTGGATGACCAAGGAGCAGGGAGGTACCTGGGCCACTGGTCCTGGAGGCTACCTGATCATCTGAGTACCAAGGGAGGGCGAGAGATCCCTGGTCCACCAACACAGCCTCTCATGTAGCAGGGGCCCCAGCTGCTCCCTGGAGCAGAGTCTGGCCTGTAGGAGTGGAACTGGGGAAAGAAAGCCTTAATGTCCCGTGCATTTGGGGGCGTCTGGGGGTCGGGGGAAACAGTGGAGCCTTTGTCAACAGCTGCCAGGAATCTGGTGGAGGAGCTGGCCCTGGGTCTGGCTGGGTTCTCCACAGACTGGCCCCCATTGAAGTGACCCTTTCAAAGCTCAGCCTCTGTATCCCTGGGAAGAGAGAGCTTGGACGGACCAGGGAAAGGGTTTGCTGGCCTCTGTGGCATGGACACAGGGCAGGAGGCCTGTGGGCCCCAGGAATGTGGTGGGCTGGGGGACATGTAGGAGCCTGTGGGAGGACAAGGACTGGGGGTCTCACTGACAAACAGGGGTGTCAGTTCGGGGAAGGACAGAGTTCGTTCTACTGGCTGCCGGCCTTCTTTCAGTCAGCAGTGTGGCTCCGGCTACACCAGGCTCCCAAATCAGCGCTGTCTCCTTCCTTGTTAATTTCTACCACTGAGGTGAGAGCCGCTTGGGAGACCCGGAGCTTAGGGAGAGGTGGAGTGGGGATCTGGGGATCTGGGCCATAGGGCCTCCCCGCCTCCTTAGAGCTTCTAAAAGGCTGGAGACCCCCACCTCTGAGAGGAGACCCCCACCTCTGAGCAGAGACCCCCACCTCTGAGCAGAGACCCCCACTTCTGAGTGGAGACCCCCCACCTCTGAGCGGAGACCCCCACCTCTGAGCGGAGACCCCCACCTCTGAGCGGAGACCCCCACCTCTGAGTGGAGACCCCCACCTCTGAACGGAGACCCCCACCTCTGAGTGGAGACCCCCACCTCTGAGCGGAGACCCTGTGCTTCGCCAGAGTTCCTTATCCATGAGGAGACAGTGATGGTTCTGCACAGGGGAGGGCAGGAGGGAGGAGAGAGGAACAGCCAGGTAGGATTCCCTTCCCTGTCTCCCCACCTTTCCTTTAGGGAAACTGAGACCTAGAGAAAGGCAGGCTAGAGAGACCAGAGGCAGAGAGGGAGACAGGACCGCAAGGGCTGATGGGAGAGACAGGTCTGGTGACACGAAGGGTCACAAACTCAAGGCCTGCCTGGGCAACTTAGTTGAGACTCTGTCTGGAAATGAAAAGGGCTAGCTCAGTGGGAGAGTGCTTGCCTAGTGTGCACAAAGCCCTGGGTTTGATCCTGGAAGCTGTATAAACTGGCAGTGAGTGCCTGCCTGTATCCCAGAACTCAGGAGGTAGACACAAGGAGACGAGTTCAGCACCACCCTCAGCTCCATCTCTGTGAGGTCTCGAACTCACAGAGATCTGCTTCCGAGTGCTGAATTACAGGCTTGTGCCTCTGTACCTGGCTTGAATTAAAAAAGAAAAAAGAAAAAAAAAAAGAATGGAAGAAGGAGCAGGGTTTCCAGGGTTTCCTGAGGGAGGGGCACCCTGAGCATTGGGGCTGAGCGGTGGGGGGGGGAAACTTGCATCCAGCCAGGGAAGCTCCCTGCCCCGGCCTGATGGTACGCTGCCTCTCTTGGCATACTGACTGCGTAGCCATGGGAGGCACCGTGAGTGACGGGTCAACAAGGGATTGGAGTGTATGTCAGAGCGTCCACCAGGTCACTCTGCCTCAGAGTAAGCTGGAGAGATTAGACTTGCAAGCAGGCTGTGATGGTCACACACTGAAACTGCCCAGTGACGCCGCAGTCCTCGAGAGTGTCATCAGTGGCGTGAACTGCCCTCACTCGGACTTGAGGAGTCTCCTGGGGGTGTGGCCTTGGGTTCCTCTCCCAGAGGGGTGGGGCGCTCTTTGTTCCTCCCTGTATCTTGAGCTGGCATCTACACAGCTGAGCTCTCATTAGCTCTAATGAGACCTTGGCCCTGGGCTCCTGTGCCCTGCTGCACCTGGGGGAGTTGTGGGGACAGCTGAGGGTGGGCAGCTGTACAAGAAGGGAGCCATGGGATAGGTCACCCCGGCTGGCGTGAGAGTTACCTCACTTCCTTCCCCTGGAGCCTTTGACTCCTGCACTGGTCCCAGAGGCCCAGGTTCCTCAGTGCGAGGGACTAGCTCATCTGAGGGACCAGGCATGGCCTGGGGCTGCCAAGGACGTTCTCAGGAACGAACGGCTGGCACAGTGTTCCTGTTGTCCTCCCCTGACTACAGCCTGGGGCGGCAGAGGAGGCTCGGTGCTTGGGAAAAAGTGGGCAGTGGCCATATCTTCAAGCAAACCAGCTTTCATTTCGTGGGTGATCATTAGTTGTAAGAACCTGGGCTCCACACAGCCCTGCCCTCAAGGGGTTCCTTGTCTGTGTTTCCTATTGCCCAAAAGCCAGACAAAAAGGCTCCACAAAGATTTCACAAACACAGCTTGTGAGATCTCCCATCTCCATTACCTGACAGTCCAGAGTGTTCTCACGGCCCCCTGCCCTAAAATACCTGTATTGAAAAACACCCAGGCAGACCCAAAGGAACAGTGTGGAGCAGACACAGAACGGGGACTAAAGGCAAGGTGGGTGACAGACACACATTATCGATTCAGAAAGGCCCGGCTTTCAGTTTGGGTCCTGGGTGACCTTACATGGTAGTGTTTTTATATTTATTTACTATTTCAGTTGGCAGGGTCCGTGTAGCCTTGGCCAGGCTGGAGTTTGAGGGGATCCTCTTGCCTCTCTCTTGGGTTCTGGGGTTACAAGTTATTTTGCCCTCCCAGGAGCTCACTTTTGAATCTATTAAATATCCAGGCACCTTGTAGTGGCCCTTGAATAGCCCTTTTTTAAAAAATTATTTATTTTTTTAAAGATTTATTTATTTATTATATATACAGTGTTCTGTCTGCACGTATGACTGCAGGCCAGAAGAGGGCACCAGATCTCATTACAGATGGTTGTGAGCCACCATGTGGTTGCTGGGAATTGAACTCAGGACCTCTGGAAGAGCAGTCAGTGCTCTTAACCTCTGAGCCAGCTCTCCAGCCCCCTGAATATCCTTTTCTAGTGTCTTTATTGCTTTAAAAATTGTTTTTAGGTTTATTTATTTATTTGGCTTTTTGAGACAGGGTTTCTCTGTGTAGTTTTGGAGCCTGTCCTGGAACTCGCTCTGTAGCCCAGGCTGGCCTCGAACTCACAGAGATCTGCCTGCCTCTGCCTTTCAAGTGCTGGGATTAAAGGCACACCCGGCAGTAGTGCACATCTGCATGGTGAGACCTTGTCTCAAAAAACAAAACAAGCCGGGCGGTGGTGGCGCACGCCTTTAATCCCAGCACTCGGGAGGCAGAGCCAGGCGGATCTCTGCGAGTTCGAGGCCAGCCTGGGCTACCAAGTGAGTTCCAGGAAAGGTAGCAAAGCTACACAGAGAAACCCTGTCTCAAAAAACCAAAAAAAAAAAAAAAAAAAAAACGATGAAGACAGTTGCTGGTAAGGTAGCCATGGGACTCAGTTAAAGCCAGTTCGTGGGGTGACTGCACTCGCTTCACTGTCTCCTCCCACGCCTGAAGTTGAGATGCAGGGCTTACCACCAAGCTGCAGCTCCAGCTCCTAAGCTGAGTCATCTTTTCTTTCCTCCTCTTCCTCCCGAGTGTGTGTGTGCATGCACATGTAGACGTGTGTGTGTGTGTGTGTGTGTGTGTGTGTGTGTGTGTGTGCACATGTAGACGTGGGTGTGTACCCTCCCCTTCTGCCCTTCATCCTTCCTCTCTTCCTTCCTGTGTGATATGTGTGACTGTGCATGTGGGTGTGTGTGTATGTGTGTGTGCTTCCCTTCTTTCCTTCCTGTGTGTTACATATGTGTGACTTACATGCATGTGTGTGTGGTGTATGTGCACATGTAGGTGTGGTGAGTGTCTTCCTCTCCTTCCCTCTTCTTTCTTCCTGGATGTGTGATCTATACGCATGTGGGGGGAGGTGCTACTAAGGAGGCCAAAGGGGGGAGCTGGAGAGATGGTTCAGCGGTTAAGAGCACTGGCTGATCCTTCCAGAGGTCCTGAGTTCAATTCCCAGCAACCACATGGTGGCTCACAACCATCTGTAATGAGATCTGGTGCCCTCTTCTGGCCTGCAGGCATACATGCAGGCAGAACCATTGTATACATAATAATAAATAAACCTTTAAAAAAAAAAAAAAAGGAGGCCAAAGGGACAGCATGTGTCCTGCTCTTCACTTTCTGAATTGTCCCCTTGAGACAGGATCTCTTACTGAACTTGGAGCTAGACTGGCGGCACCAGGCTGGGGTCCACAGGCACCTGTGGCTGGGCCTGGCCTCCCCACACAAGCATGATTTCTAGGGACTTGAACTCAGGTCCTTGTGCGTACAGAGCAGATGCTCTTGTTCAGCTGAACCATCTCCCAGCCAGCAGATATTTGCAGCAGCTCCTTAGGTTTCACTGTGGCCATTGCTTTGTTAAAACATATTATGCAAATTTCAAACATGTGAAAAAGAGACAGAATGGTTTACAAAACTTTCTGCTTGCTCACTCTTTGGATATAACAGTCATGAAATTATTCTAACTTTGTAAAAATGTAATGTCTGTGGATGTTCTCCTTGCACGTATGTCTGTGACCCATGTATGTGCCTGGTGCCTGAAGAGGCTAGAAGAGAGTGTCAGATCACTTGGAACTGAAGTTAAAGATGGTTGTGAGCCACCATGTGACTGCTGGGAATCAAACCTGGGTTCCTGGAAGAGCAGTCAATGCTCTTAACTTCTGTACCGTCTCTCTAGCCCTGGAAATTAGTATTACTATTTTTTTTTTTTTAAGACAGAGTCTAGCATATTCCAGGTAGCCAAGGATGATCTTGAACTTCTGGTCTTCTGCCTCCACCTCCCAAGTGCTGGGGTTACTGGAACATTCAGCCATGCCGGTTTATGGGTTTATGCAGTGCTGGAGTTACTGGAACATACCACCATGCCGGTCTATGCAGTGCTGGGGTTACAGGAACATACGCCATGCAGGTTTATGCAGTGCTGGGTTACTGGAACATACCGCCATGCAGGTTTGTGCAGTGCTGGGAACCCAACCCAAGGCTTTGTACACACCACACAGGAATTCCCGCAAATGAGCCATATCTCCAGTCCTAAGCGAGAGCTCTTTAGTAAAGTACCTTCTGCTGGGTGGATGTTCAAAGGCCACCACTGCACAATTGTGTATTTATTATAAAAACAGAACAAACTAAATCCTGTATGGCCTGAAAAAAGTTCATGGGCGATCACCTCCACAGCCCAGCCTAGGCTCACTACTCCAGAGCCATGACCTGGGATCAAGGGAGGCCTGGCGAGGTCAGGAAGGGAAGCCATCGCTGTGAGTGGCTCTGGTAAACACACATCCACTTACAGCCTGAGAGTCAGAGCGTGGACGTGGGTCCCAGTTTGGTCCACCTTCTAGCTGCCTGTGTTGGACAAACCACTAACTACTGCCAGGGCATTCCATGCTAACTGTTCCAGCACTGATAAACCTTGCCTTGGTGAAGCCTTCTTGAAGCTTCTTGGAGAAGCCTGTGTTTACTGATATAACCCTGGGATGGAGGGAGGTGGTGTCACAAGCCTTTAATCCCAGCACTCAGAGGCAAAGACAAGCAGCTCTCTGAGTTCGAGGCCAGCCTTGTGTACAGAGCGAGTTCCAGAACAGACAGTGCTACAGAGAGAAACCCTGTCTAGCAAAGCAAAGCAAAGCAAAACAAACAAGAAAACAAAAAAGAAGAAAGAAAGGGCTGGAGAGCTGGCTCAGAGGATAAGAGCACTGGCTGCTCTTCCAGAGGTCCTGAGTTCAATTCCCAGTACCCACATGGTGGCTCACAAACTGTATGTAATGAGATCTGGTGCCCCTCTCTGGCCTGCAGTCATACGTGCTGTATACATAATAAATAAATAAATCTTTTTAAAAAAGAAAGAAAGAAAGAACCCTGAGGTCCCCGGCCCCATGCAGAACAAACCCTGTCTGCAACCACAAGGAGTGCATGGTCTCCTCTAGAGCCACCGGTGGTGACATCTTCCCCTGGCCATCCTGGAACTCACTTATGTAGACCAGGCCGGCGTCAAACTCATGGAGAGCCTCCTGCCTCTCCTTCCTGAGTGCCAGGATTAAAGGCCTGCCCCACCACACCCAGCCCCTCCCCTGCACCTTTGTGCCAGGCAATATGGCAGTGACCACAGGACAGGTATAACATTTAGATGTGTGTGTGTGTGTTATAAATATGTTTATATACTTTTTGTGCTTATGTGTGTGTGCCACAGAACATAAATGGAGGTCAGGCAGTTCTCAGCTTCTGCCTTGTGGGTTCTGGGGTTGAGCTCATGTATACATTTATGTTTTTATTTATTTAGGTGGTGGTGTGGTTTTTTTTAAGTTTATTATTTTTATTGATACATGCAGGCAGGTGTTTTGTCTGTCTGTATGTCTGTGTACCATGTGTGTGTCTGGTGCCTGAGGAGGTCAGAAGAGGGAATTGGATCCCTTGAAACTGGAGTTCCAAATGGTTTGTGAGCTGCCATATGGGTGCTAGGAATTGAACCCAGGTCCTTGGAAGAGCAGGCAGTGCTCTTAACCACTGAGCCATCTCTCCAGCCCGTTGTTTTTTTTTTTTTTTTCAAACAGAGTCTAAGTTGTCCAAGCTTGCCTGGAACTCGATATGTGTCCCAGGCCTTGAGTTCTCGGTGACCCCTGTCCCCACACCCATCCCCAGTTCTGGATACAGACATCCCCAGCTTAGGCATTTCTTGAACACTGTGTCCACATCTGCTTTGTTGATTGCATGTCTACCTCTTTGATCTTTATAAAATTGGACTGCTTTTAATTTCTGCAAATCCTTTGGGACTTGCTGAACTAAAATTTGCTGAGCAGCTCCTGGATGCCAGGCATTCAGCTGAGTCCCCTGCAAGATCCCTCACAGCTGTGGAGGTGGAAGCTTAGAGAGGGAAAGGCTGAGGCCAGGTTACACAGTGGAGACCGAGCCCCCAGGCTGCTCCTTACCTAGAGTGCCAACTCCTCCACCTAGCACACTTGGTGATAACCTTCCCATTGTCCTAGATTAGTCTCTGAAATTTGAATTGTTTGGGGACAAAGAGGGGCCAGGGTAGGGCCACTGATCGACTCTCCTGTCCTTAAGCTTAACGTGTGTACCTTTGGGGCAGGGGCTGGTTCGATGTCATTTCCTAAGTGCTCAGCTGTTCGTGAGCTCAGACTTGTGAACTCCAAGAAAGCGAGGCTGACCTGGGGCTAAGGTAGTGAGGGATGACGTCCCAAGGAAGCAGAGCCTTATTTGGGCAGTGATAGGAACGGGGAGGTCTCCAGCAGTCCCGTGGCACCATTGAGGCTCTGCTCTGAGGTGACTGGTGACTGATGATGATCCTAAGGACGGACGGGCTTGGGAAACGCAGCCGCTCCAGCTTATGGGCGTTGCCTTGGGTAGAGTGTCCATTCTGCGCCAACTTCCGATAGGCAGGGACCCACCAATCAGAGGTGCCTGTTGTTCTTGGTTTGCGCAGCCACGCCTCCCATGTTAACTAACTCAGCCCCGTCGCAGAAGGAGGTTCGGCCCCTTGGGCGCTCACCTCGTTTCAGGCCGGGTGCAGTTCGTTCCGTGGGGCGGGGCGGGGGCTGCGACCGCCTGGCAGGCTGGCTGCACTATTCATAGCTCCGGGGCGTGCGTACTTGGCATATTTGTCGCTCCTCACGTCTGGCTGGACCATCCCTCTGCCTTCCTCTGTCCCCTCCTCCCCGCTCCCCACCTTATCCCGCAGTCTTTCTAGGGTTATCTGCTCTCAGCTGCCTCCTGGTAGCCTGTGCACATAGGGGAAGGAAAGCCCCACAGCCCGTGTCCCTTTGTTCTGGGCCTAGAGGGAAAAACTGGCAGTGAAGAGGCATGATAAGGTGGCCAAGAGTCTAGGCTTGGCCTGCCAAAGAAGATGTCCCTGGCAGGAATCTGACACACGGTGGGACCTGGCCAGGTCCACCCCTCAGCTGCCAGGTTGATATCTGAGGATGGGGAGGCCAGTCAGGGGTCCTAGGAAGGAGACAGGGGCCTGAGGGAGAGATGCCTGAATGCTGTGTCTAGCATGTCTGAGGCCAGGTCAGGAGGGCTGGTGGCTGGAACAGGGAATGTGAGGACAAAGCCTGCCTACAGAGATGGAAGCGGGTTTCCTGTCTGTGTGTGCCCCGCCCCACCTTTGTACTCCACTGCTCCCACTTTTGGATGTGGTTCCCATCAAGAAAGGACAAAAAGATGAAGCATGGACGTGGTTGCATAAGCCTGTGCTCCCCCCAATACTTGAGGGCTAGAGGCGTGAGGATCAGAAGTTCAAAGTCATCCTTGGCTAGCCTGAGCTGCATGGAACCCTATCTCAAAACAAACAACATAAAGAGCTGAAGCAGTCTCTGTTCCGGTTGGGCCCCCAGGGAAGAGGGGTAGTCACCCTAGTGATAAGAGTGGGTTTTGTTTGTTTGTTTTTTGGTTTTTCGAGACAGGGTTTTTTCTCTGCATAGCCCTGGCTATCCTGAGACTCACTCTGTAGACCAGGCTGGTCTTGAACTCACAGAGATCTGCCTACCCCTGTCTCCCAAGTGCTAGGATTAAAGACATGCACCACCACTGCCAGCAGTGAGAGCATTCTTTACCCGCCCCACCCCCCACCCCCCATTCAGAAACATTGTGCTGCTGCCCACCTAGACCACATGCTGTCCCTTCAGAGCAGACACAGTCCTGGCCTCCAGGACTCCCAGCTAAAGGGGGATACAGGTGACAATAGCCTCATAAACATATATGTCCTGAGAGGGTGCCCAGAGACCTGGCATTGAGCACAAGGCAGTATGTGTGTGAAGTGAGTTTTTAAAGAAAGTTTTATTTTGTGTGGAGTGGAAGGACACAAGTGGAGGTCAGAGCATAACTTGTGGGTCACTTCTCTCCTTCTATCATGTGGGGCCCAGGGATTAAACTCAGGTCCCAGCCTTGGTTGCAAGTGTCTTTACCAGCCGAGCCACCTGGAGCGGGTGTGTTGCTAGACATTAATTCTGGGAGCTCCAAGGTGTGTAGAAGTGGGTCTGAGAGTGAGGGCCGGGAAGCAGGAAGGGAGGGAAGGCGACAGAGCATTCCAAAAGCAGTGTTGTTGCCGGGCGGGAGAGACTGGGAGGGTGCAGAGCACTCTGGGGAACTGGAAGGAGGCCAGAGGCCAGGGTGATTGTAGCACATGGAAGGGGGTGTGGTGTGTGTGGAGGCTGGAGGTGTGTCCTCCAGGGCCTGCTGGCCAAATATTATCGCCTAGACTGACCTCCCAGAGGGAAACCAAGTAGCCAGAGTGTGAGTGGGAAGTGGGCTGGCTCACTGCTTTGGGGGGCAGGGTCCACCCTAATGGTGGGCAGGAGGCCAGGTGGATGACACCTCCCACCTATCCGTCGTTCCTAGAATGCCTTCCCAGTAACTTTGCTGAGCAAAGAACCTGTGTGAACTCGACTGACAACGTTGATGTTATCTAGAAAAGGACCAAAGTGAATGCAGGTGCTAAGAGTGTCCCCTCCTGAATGCTGGGTGTGGATGTAGGCCTTCCTCCCAGCCTTCTGTCCCCTCAGTATCCCGTGAGTGAGTGTAGACGTCCCTATCCATCTGTGGCCTGGATCAGGGAACAAGGTGGTGATGGCTGACACCGCTCAGGTTCACAAGGCGCTGTGTGTGCAGAGGAGACCTGGATCTACTTCTGTTATACCTGTAGTTAACCTGTCTAGTTGGGGCTGGAGGCTGTGAGCTGAGGGTGATTGGAGTACCCTTTCTGCATCCCTTTCCCTGACAGAGGGTCCCAACCTTCTCCCAACCCCGGCATAGTCAGGAGCACAGTGGAAGGGCATTTGACATTGTAAACATTATAAACATTAGGCAGGGCCGCGTACAGGGAATGCAGAGGGAGCCTGGGCAGGTTGGGCAGGGCTAAAGGTGAGGGGGTGGTGGTTTCAGAGGTGAGGTTAACAGCCTCTTCCTGCAGAGAACCCCACATGCCCTGGGGGAGATGTTAGGAATCTGCTGAAACCTGCCCTCTGAGGGAATGTGGTCTCAGCTGGACTGGAACTGAGCTGTCCCTCTGCCCTCAAAGAAACCAGTGAGAGCACCTGTTGTCTCTGCCCAGGTGGTTAGACAAACAGGAAGAACTGGAGCTGGCGGGGGGGGGGGGGGCACAGAAGAGGTGACTCACACGGAGTTTCTAGTCTGTCTCAAATGAGCTGTCCAGTGATGGAATGGGTGTGATGATTTTTGTAGAGGAGGTTCTTCAGGCAGCTCCTGCCTTCAGGAGTGACTGGTGTCTGCACAGTCTCTTCGAGAGGGGATTAGGCCTCCGATGGTACTCTCTGGAACCAAGAGAGGGCTTCAAGGTTTTATAGGAGGATTTTCCCGGCAGGAGACCTTCTCCTGTAAGGGAATTTTTTTACGGGGGAGGACGGTGTTATGCTCGAGCGCTAAGAGTCCTAGAGAATGCAGGGTGGGTGACAGGCCACTGAATGACACCTGTCCCCCTTTCATTCCATGAGACATGGCCTGATGTGGCATGCATGAGTGGCCGGCAGGGGGCTCTTGCTGTCTGCTGACACTGACAAGCTGCGTCCTGCCAGTGTAGTAGTCAGGATCCCCCTCCCTGGAGCTCACAAAGACAGGCTGGGACTTTGTGGGCACCCGTGTGTGTGTGCGTGTGTGTTGTGTGTGTGTGTGTGCGTGTGTGTGTGTGTTACAGGTGGTTGTCGACTCACGCGGGCGCAGTACGTCAGCAAGACTGTGTGTGCTCTGGAACGGTTAGATTCCACATGGAGCCACAAACGTTCTTCCAATAGCCCCCACTCACCTCAGCCGCAAGGGGGCCATGTCCAAGGGTTCATTGTTTGTTTCCAGGGAGGCAAAGGATAATCAACAATAGCAGAGGGACTTGGTATGTGTGTCAGGGTCCCTCGAGCAGCTTCCCTAGTGTCCCCCGTGAGTTCTCTCTAGACCCCAAAGAGCAAGTATAGCAGTCCTGAAGAAGATGCATACTGAGCCCAGCACCACCTTCAGGGCCAGCTAGGCTAGGCGCAGGCCTTCTAGGCCAGGTGGTATGTAGCATCCTAGGCCACCTGCTCCTAGATGTAGGTGGTAATTCATACCAGCTGCTATTAACATTTTCCCCAGTCAGACTGGTGGTGCACACCTTTAAACCCAGCACTAAGGAGGCAGAGGCAGGAGGATCTTTGTGAGTTCAAGGCCAGTTCTGGTCTGTAAGAACGACTTCCAGGACAGCCAGGACTACACAGAGAAACCCTGTCTGGAAAACAACAACCAAACCCCAAATCAATCCATTTTTCCTGTGTTTGAATTCTGACTTTTCCAATTCTTTCAATTTGGCAAATTTATATAAAATTTATGAGCCAGATGCTAATCCCGGCACTTAGGAGCCAAAGGCAGGAGGAGCCCCACAAGTTCTGTGAAAGCCTTGGCTTCATAGTGATTCCAGGCCAACCAGGCCTACAAAAATTAACATCTAAAGCACATTAAGAGATTTTTAAACGATTGTGTCTATGTGTTTGTGTAGGGTGTGCGCATGTACATTCAAGTACAAGTGCCCGTGCAGACCAGAGTGTGGCAGTTCTAACTGGATTGGGGTCACAGGCAGTTGTGAGCTGCCTGATGGGCTGGGAACAAAACCTGGGCCTCTGGAAGGCAGTGACACTTCTAACTTGCTAGGTTGTCTACAGCCCTCACAAAACCATTTTTGAGTGTAAGCTCTGTGACATTAGTGACTTTACATTGTCCCCGCCACCACTGGCCCGTCACCACCATCCATCTCAAACTGTAGCTCTGTAATTATTAAAGCGGTAAGTTTCTAGTCTCCACTAGAGAAGTCCCCGAGCCACCATTCTACTTCCTCTTCTATGAATCTAAGCATGACATATAAATGTAACTTCGTAAGAATCTCTTCTTCACCGGGCGGTGGTGGCGCATCCTTTAATCCCAGCACTTGGGAGGCAGAGCCAGGCGGATCTCTGTGAGTTCAAGGCCAGCCTGGGCTATAGAGTGAGTTCTAGGACAGGCTCCAAAACTACACAGAGAAACCCTGTCTCAAAAAAACAAAAACAAAAAAACAAACAAACAAACAAACAAACAAAAAACCAATCTCTTCTTTTGTGTCTGGCTTTAGTTCACTCAGCATGTCTTCAAGGCATATCCCTGTTGAATCCTACATCAAAACTCCATTGCTTTTTAAGACTTAGTAATATTCCACTGTGTTGATATACTGTATCATTTTTTTGTTTTGTTTTGTTTTGTTTTTTCTCGAGACAGTGTTTCTCTCTGTATCCTGGCTGTCCTGGAACTCGCTCTGTAGACCAGGCTGGGCTCGAACTCAGAGATCTCCTCCTGAGTGCTGGAATTAAAGGTGTGTGCCACCATTGCCCGGCTTGATAAACTGTATCTGATCACACTCATGTATCATATTGTTCACTCACTTATATGTGGATGGATGCTTGGATCACTTTCACCTCTGGCTATTATGAAGAATACTGATGTGTCTTTTTCATTTTATTGAGACTAAGTCTTGCTCTGCAACCTTGATTGGCCTGGAACTCACAATGTACACAGGCTGGTTCTGAACTTAGAAATCCACTTGCCTTTGCAACTCAGGTACTGTGATTAAAGTGCTGTATGAAGCTGGGCGGTGGTGGCTCACGCCTTTAATCCCAGCACTGGGGAGGCAGAGCCAGGCGGATCTCTGTGAGTTCGAGGCCAGCCTGGGCTACCAAGTGAGTCCAGAAAAGGCGCAAAGCTACACAGAGAAACCCTGTCTTGAAAAAACCAAATAAATAAATAAAGTGCCGTATGCTACCATGCCTGGCCAAGAATAGCATTGTGAGCATGTGACTACAGATAGTGTTTTCTGTGCTTTTGAGTTTGTACTCAGAAGTGGAATTCCTGGGTCATATGGTAATTCTAGATTGAAGTTTTGATGGAAGCTCCATACTGTTCCCCATATCAGCTGCATTGTATATATAATATATAACACACACATATAATATATATATTCCCTCTATTTCAATTTCCCCACATCCTTTTTTTCTTTTTCTTTTTTTTTTTTTTTTTTTTGGTTTTTTGAGACAGGCTTTCTCTGTAGCTTTGCACCTTTCCTGAAACTCACTCTGTAGACCAGGCTGGCCTCGAACTCTACAGAAGATCATCACCTGCCACCACTGCCTGGCTCTTTTTTTTTTTTTTTTTTTAACAATTTATTTATCTTTATTTTATGTGCATTGGTGTTTTACCCGCATGTATGTCTGTGTGAGGTGTCAGATCTTGAGTTACAGACAGTTGTGAGCTGCCATGTGGGTGCTGGGATTAAACCCAGGTCCTCTGGTCGAGCAGTTGGTGCTCTTGGTGCTCTTAACCACTGAGCCATCTCTCCAGCTCCCCACATCCTTTCTTTTTTTTTTTTTTTTTTTTTTTTGGTTTTCGAGACAGGGTTTCTCTGTGTAGCTTTGCGCCTTTCCTGGAACTTACTTGGTAGCTCAGGCTGGCCTCGAACTCACAGAGATCCACCTGCCTCTGCCTCCCGAGTGCTGGATTAAAGCGTGCGCCACCACCGCCCGGCCCCACATCCTTTCTTAACATCCAAATAATCCTCTTCCTCCCCTGCCCCATGCTCACAGAATCTCAAGTACCAGAAGTTGGCCTCAAACTCATCATGTAACTGAGGATAAACTTGAACTTCTGATCTCCCTGTCTTGTTTGTTTGTTTGTTTGTTTGTTTATTTATTTATTTATTTATTTATTTATTTATTTATTTATTTATTTTTTGAGACAGGCTTTCTCTGTGTAGCTTTGCACCTTTCCTGAAACTCACTCTGTAGCCCAGGCTGGCCTCGAACTCACAGAGATCCGCCTGGCTCTGCCTCCCAAGTGCTGGGATTAAAGGCGTGCGCCATCACCGCCCGGTGATCTCCCTGTTTTTACCTCTTGAATGCTGGCATAACATTCCTGTTGTAAAATGTGTGTGTGTGTGTGTGTGTGTATCTAGGCACACGTGTGTGAATTTGTGTAGAGTCTGGATGACAACTTCTGGCTACCATTTCTTGGTCACTGTATACCTAGTCATTTTTTAAAATTGTTTTACTTTAAAAGATTTATTTATTTGCTAGGTATGATGATGCACCCCTTTAGTCCCAGCACTTGGGAAGCACAGGCAGGTGGATTTCCGAGT
The DNA here is from genome assembly GCF_004664715.2 of Peromyscus leucopus. Taxonomy (NCBI): domain Eukaryota; kingdom Metazoa; phylum Chordata; class Mammalia; order Rodentia; family Cricetidae; genus Peromyscus; species Peromyscus leucopus. The sequence goes on along the minus strand of NC_051086.1, from coordinate 95,143,916 downwards.
TTGAGGCCAGCCTGTCTATGTCTACAGAGTGAGTTCCAGGACAGCTTATTTCATGGTATTGTTATGTGCACCACATGTCTGCCTGGTGACCATGGATGCCAGAGAGGATGTCAGATCCTGAATTGGAACTGGTGAGCCACCTTGTGGCTGCTGGGAGCTGAACTGAAGTCCTTTGCAAGAACAGCAAGTGCTTTTAGCCCCTGAGCCAGCCGTGCATCTCTCTAGAGACAGGATCTCTCCTTTCCCTGGAGTTCAACAGGTAGGCTAGGGCCACCTGGCCAGCAAACCCCAGGGATCCATTTGTCTCTGCTTCCCCGGCACTGGGATTATGAGCACACACTGCCACATCTGGACTCTTTTTGGAAGTTCTTTAGGCTTGAACTTGGGTCCTCGTGCTTGAAGGCGGGCACTTTACTGTCTGAACTCTCATGCCAGCCTAGTATTTTCTAAAAGTCTACCCTGGACAGAGACTCTCTAGGGCAAATCCATTTCTGAAAAACAATGACCCCATTCTTAGGGAGGCTGCAGAGGTACCCGCCGAGGACAGATAGATGCTGGCCTGGTCTTCCAGAGACCCTGACATTGCTGCGAGGCAACAAGTCCTCACTCTGAGGGAGCTGCCCTTTGATTCAAGGAGGCATAGCCAGAGAGGACACCCAGAAGACCTCAGACAGCCAAGGGGCATCTGGGTGGAGTGGATGAGGGTGGAGGGGACGGTGTGGGCCCTATCCCACACTGCCTGTGGTTGCCTTGGCAATGGCCCGGGTGTTTACTTTGTGGCCGACTCCAGGCTCACCCTCTTTTGTAAGTGCTCATTTCCCACCATGAGCAAAGACTCTGTCTTTGGCCCCTCTCCCTCGGCGTCACTGAGGCTGGAAACGGCTCTCCCGCTGGCTGGTAGTCCTGCCAGCCTGGCACCTTTTCTGCGCTCCACATCTGCTGGGAGCAGCCTTCACTTGGGGACTCATGGTGCCCATTCCCAAGGGCCTAGAAGCCAGGTCTGTGGGCCTCTCTTTCCCCGCTGAGGGAAGGCAGTGTTTCTCAGCCCATAAAAGCATCAGGTCAGCTTGGGGTGGTGGAGGTGGTGGGGAGCGGCGGCACCTGTCTTTAATCTCAGCACTCAGGAGGCAGAGACAGGTGGATCTCTCTGAGTTTGAGGCTAGCCTGGTCTACAGAGTGAGTTCCAGGACAGTCAGGGCTACACAGAGAAACCCTGTCGCAAACAAACCAAAAGGCTGGGTCAGCTGTGGGAGGGGCCATGGTGCCACTGTGTGCGGTTGACTGTCTACCTCTGAAAGTGTGTGCTGTATCACGATGTTTTGTACGAACTTAGCTGAGTATCTACATGTCTGGTTATCCAAAAACTTAAATTTTCAAACTCCTACTGTGTGCTCTGGACCCCTACTGAGACTTTTTTTTTTAAATTGTCTCACTGTATAGGCGTGTGTGGCCTGGGATTCACTGTATAGATCAGGCTAGCCCCACACTGTCCTCCAGCCTCCCCAGTGTTGAGGTTACAGGCATGTACTATCACACCAAATAAGACTTTTTTTTTTTTTTTTTTTTTGAGACAAGTTTTCTCTGTGTAGCTTTGCACCATGCCCTGGAACTCACTCTGTAGCCCAGGCTGGTCTCGAACTCACAGAGATCCACCTGCCTCTACCTCCCGAGTGCTGGGATTAAAGGCGTGCTCCGCCACTGCCCAGTGACTTTCTTTAGTTGACTTATTTTTCCCAACATCCCTTGGGTGAAAGTTTCTATCCACCTCCATTTTATCACTAGGACTCCAGGCTCAGGTGTTGACCCTTGTCTGGGATTGTCCCTCTCTCTCCTGAACAGATTGGATGTCAGGCATAGAAAACGCTTCTCTGCCCCCTGCCCCAGCCCTCTTCTTCCTTGGCTGTGACCCACTTTGAGAGGGGCGGGCCGTGATGGCGTGTCCACAGACCACCCCAACCCTGGGCACAGGGTCTGAGAAGGACAGCATAGGTGGGGGAGGCCTTTGGATCACCTAGTCACCCGAGCTGTCTAGAGCAGCCGGGGTCCCAGCCGCTGCTGGTGTGTCAGTGGGGGGGCTGGGCTGGGCTTGCCCGGCCTGCTTGTCAACTTGGCCTGTTAGGGCATGTCAGGAGGGGCCTCTGCTCTATTGAAGCTGGGAGCTGGGATGTGAATGGGGCTAAAGGGTGGAGGAGGACCGGGAGGCACTACCCTGGGGGAGGAGCTGAGGCCAGTGGGCCGGCATTGTTTATCACATGCCCACATGCCTAGGATAGCCCCGACCGTGGCTTTGTCCCTGTGTGTGAGGTCGCGGGTGTCTTTGGGTCTGTGTTTGGTGGTGTAAGAGACCAGATGGATGGTTGGGGGGGGGGGCGCTTGTTGGTCACCTGTGGTTTGGGACCTAAGGTCTGGGAGGAGGCACTGAGCAGGCCGAGGAAGGAAGAGCAGGCGGGGCTGACCTTGAGCCCTGTCCCTGGCTTCCTGAGCTGCAGGCTCCGAACGCTATCAGCTTCCCTCCTTCTGTCCCTGACCCCTGGGCTCCGGGACAGCTCTCCTCCCTTTCCCTGGTTCCTGGTGACCAGGCTTAGGTTATACAGGCTTCCCGTTCCTCTGCTCTCGGCCCTCCTCTCCTGAAGGGCTAGCTTGGGAGCCCATGACTGCCCATCTCAGAAGTCCAGGCCCCTGATGTCATGTAAGGAGCCCCCCTTTGTGTGTGAGGACTGCCTGACCAGTGGCAGTGAGAGCAGCTGGCTGGACCCAAGTCTGGAGCTGGGAAACCCCGGAGGCCTCAAGAGCTGGGAGACACTCCTGACAGAAGGGCCCTGCTAGCCGGGTCTGTGTGCACCTTAAGTTTATAAGAGGGTCTCACCCTGGCCCAAGACACCACTCTAGGTGTGGTGGTCGAATGGATAACCCAGAAGGTAATGTAGAGGGGCCTGGGGGTGGGGCCAGCCCTGGGCTACAGCCGTGTGACACACCAGTGAGGCTTCCCTTTCTCTGTCCTTGCCCTCTTGAGTGTCATTATAATTAAAAAAATGGGCGCAGGGTAGGCATGGTGCCACATGCCTTTAATCCCAGCACTCAGAAGGCAGAGGCAGGTGGATCTCTGTGAATTCAATGCTAGCCTACTCTACAAAATGAATTCCAAGCCAGTTAGGGCCATATATTGAGACCCTGTCTCAAAAGAAGTGTGTTTTGGGGCGGGGGGTGGGGGGTAGAAAGATGGTCAGTGGCTAAGAGCAGAGTCTCTCCAGCAAGAGGACTTGAGTTTGTTTCCCAGAACCCATGTGGTGGCTTACAACTGTCTGTATTCTTCAGTCCTCCCAGGGCATCTGTGTGTGTGTCACACACACACACACACACACACACACACACACACACACACAATTAAAAAAATAATAAATAAAAATAAGTCTTTTTTAAAAACGGGAGCCAGGTATGGTGGCACACATCTATAATCCCAGTACTCTGAGAGGTGGAGGCAGGAGACTCAGGAACTCAAGGTCACCCTCAGCTATACAGAGAGTTCAAGGCCAGCCTTGAAACCCTGTCTTCAAAAAAGTGAATAAAGTACTAAGAACCCTTTCTGAACCAGGAATGGTTAGAAATGCCTGTAATACCAACATTCAGGAGGCTGAGGCAGAGGGATTACTGTGAGTTCAAGGCCAGCCTGGGCTGTATACAGAATTCTATGCCACCAAGGCCACATAGTAATATCCTGTGCCCCCCCCAAAAAAAAAAATCCATCGTGGATATCTAGCACTAAGAGAAGGGTCACAGTTAGAAGTACTTTTTAGAATTCTGGGTGCCCTTCCTTAGGGGTGCTGTCCTGAGCCCCTGGGCAGGGACCCTTAGGAAGATAAGTGGGATAGATTTTGCCAGGTGGTCCACTTAGGGGGCTGGGAGGGGCTGGCGGGTGCGTGATTCCGGCAGTGGGGGAGGAAGCGGGTAGGGTGTGGGGGGAGGACACACTGGGCAGGAAGGCTTGGAATAGAATCTCAGCAACGCCTGGTATTTCCCAGGCTTGCCCCTCCCCCTTGGGCTCTGGGGCCCACCCCACATTCCTTTCCCAGAGGAAACAGGCGAGCTGGCTCCCCAGGCTGGAAGATCATTTCTAGCTGTGGCCCACCTTTGAGGCCCCGCTGTGTGCACCACACACCCGCCCGCCCCACTTGTCTCTCTTCTCTCCGGGTCTGTCTGCCGAGGCAGCCTTCTCCACGTCTGCCAGGTTAAAAGACAGAAAGTGGAGCTCGGAGATTCTGGTCTCTTTCCAGGTTTCTGTAGGCCTGGACACAATGTCACATCCTCTGCCTTCCCTATAGCACCCAGACCACTCCAGGTCTCAATCAGACCCTCATCATTGGTCAGCCGTGAGAGGCCCAGGGGGTGAAAAGAATGAAGAAACCCTTTGCTTAAATGTAAGGCCTGGGCTTGCAGCAAGGTTAAAAAGGCAGTTGGCGGCTGGGGAGATGGCTTAGCACGGAGTCTATGTAGAAGCCACACAAGTCTGGTTCCAACCCTCGGAGTCTATGTAGAAGCCACAAAGGGGAATGAACGCGAAGGCTTACACTGGAGATTTCCCTCTGACCTCCTAGGGAAGTGGCATGCGTGCCCTCATGAACACATATATAAATACCTAAAAAAAAAAAGTCTGACAGGGTGGCGGAAGCAGAGGCAGGCAGATCAGGGCTATCCTGGTCTATGTCTCAAGTTCCAGGACAGGTAGGGCTATGTAAGGTGGCAGTTAGGCCCCTGGAAGGACTTAGTGAAGAGGCCTGATGGAGTCAAGGACATCTTTGTGTCTGCCCTCTACTTTGGGCCCCAGAGTCCACATGGCTGAGGACATCTTGGCGGATGGCCACCTGGTCTATGAAGGTACAGCTTTGGGGAGGAAGTGACAAGGTGGGCAGAGCAGGATGGTCAGATCCAGAGTTCTCCACTGGGAGACATGCAGATTGGTTTCACTGTCCCTGGCTGCCCCGCTGTCCCTGACTGGTCCTTTCCTGCTCTCCCTGAGTCCTGACTCAGCTCATGGCAGCCTTGCTCTTCCCGTTGGGCTTCCGCAGGGTGGAGGTGAGGGTCCAGCTCCGGCATGGGCCCACAAGCAGCAAACAGGAAACAGAAGAACAAAACCATTCCCTGGCTGACTCCCCCCCCCCCCCCCCCCCCCCCGGGGCCTCACCCTCACCCTTCCTCCTCTGTTCTTCCTTCCCGCCATCCTGCCCACCCGCTCCCTCTCTCTCTCCCTTCCTCCTCCTCTGTGCCTTTCTGTAGCTACCTCTCACATGAGCCACCCTCCTGGCAAGTGAGGACAGTGGCTGGCCAGATGAGTGTTTGAAAGCCAACCAGCCCTGTGGCTCTCCCTCCCCCTTAGGTGGGCTCTGGGCTTGTGTCCCCTTCTGCTGGGCATTTCCCTCTCTGTGCACGAACTGTTCTATAGCCGGATTGTAGTGACAAATGCCTTCATGAACGGGGTATGAAGGACAGTGGAGAATACAGACCAGCCAGGCCCATTGCCTCCCTGCCTCTGCTGGGGCAAAGGATGGGGCCTGGAGAGCCAGCTTCCCATCTCACTCACATTCTGGAGGTGGCAGAGGCGGAGTGAACATCTTGGCGCCTCCTCTCAGCTTGGTGACGCCAGGGTTCATGGGCAAGGGTCCTGGGGAAGAGGAATGAACATGCTTCCTTTGGGAGACCAGAGTGGGGTCTCTGTAGCCTGAGGGTGCATCTTACACTCTGTCACACCTCACTCTGGGCTGGCAGTGTGCGTGCCGCTTGAAGAGCACAGTGTCCCGAGGCAAGCAGTGCTGAGCGGTGCGGGCTTGTCACCAGCCTGCTTGTATGTGGTGAAATGGGCATCTCTGTGGGGCTGTAAGGGTCTGGCACACCTTCAAAGGCTGTGCTTGCATGTGTTCCCCGTGGGGTAGGGATGTTTGCATGGGAGGATGTCCAAAGGTGTGATATCCACACTGAGGTCTGTGAGGACAGCGTGTCCCCAGGGAACAAGTGGACGGGATGCTGTGAGGCACACAGCTAGAACATGTTTCTGCAGGAACGTGAAGCCAGTGGGCACACAGTGTGATCGCCCGGCAGTGTGAATCCTTGTGTTTGCATGGTGTCGTCGGTGTGTGCTGTGCCTGAGCAGGGACCGCTCGAAGCCTCTGGCGTGGGGCGGAGGGTGAGCTGGCGCGGCGCCGGGGCCGCCCCGGAGGGGGAGGCGTCTGTCCCAACGACTTGCCGGCGTGTCCCTGCCCGGCTCTGGCGGGCGCCTTCACCCGGGCGGCGCGGGAGGCGCGGCCCCGCTCCAGCCGTCCTGCCACCTTCCGCGCGGGCCGGCCGCCCCCTCGGGGCCCCGGGCCTCGAGCCCGCGGCTCTGGGGGCGGACTGGAACCCCTGGGCTCCGCCTGCCGCGCGGGGTCCGAGGACGTCCCCCGCCGGGCGCCGAGCCGCCGAGTCCCGCACGGCGCGTCCCCCTCCAGAAGCCAGGCCCGGTGCGCGCCGGGGCCGCGACGGTGGCCGCGCTCGGGGTCCCCGCAGGCCGCGCTGGTGGGCAGCGCCGTTTGGCGCGTGGAGCGCGCGGGCGTCGGGGGCTGGCGCTGGGAGCGCGCCGTCGGCGTGGACTGCAGCGCCCCGGAGCCGCGCTGCCTCTGGCTGCCCTGTCTGAGCCACAGCGACTGCCGAGCACCCGGGCTGCGTCCGGCCAGGGTGAGCAACAAACAGCTTTGGAGCCGGGCGGGAGCTGGATGTCAGGGGCTGTGAGCGCTCGGTTACCCCCTCTCGAGCTCAGCGCGTCCTCCATTCCCAGGCGGACATCCTTGCAGTGGGGAGTGTGTGCGTGAGAAGGTTGAGAGTCGGGGTGAGGTGGCAGCGTTTGTGTGGGAGTTTTCCCGAGGGCAATGGATGGAACCTGGAGTCTGGGTAATGGTACCTGTGGACTCAGTACTCCTGCTTTATAGGCAGTGGAAGGATGGAATGGGGGCTGATGACTGGAGGAGTCGCTGGCATATCTAGGAATCTAGGCTGGCAGAGACCCAGTAAGAGCTGGGCATAGGGTCACTAACCCGAACAGTGGGTGCCACTCTGTTTTCCTGTCTTCTTTCCTACCAGCAGAGACGCTGACACAGAGGCACATAAGGGTTTCTTAGTGGCCAGAGGAAGCTGAGGTGACAGAATGGCCCCAGCGGGCAGCGGGTGATTTCCAGGGCGGGCAGTGGCCGAGCTGGGGGCAGTATTTCTGATGTTCGGGATCTGCCGGGCCGGTAGGCGTGAGTCACAGTGGGCGCCATGCCCAGCCTCAATACTGTGTTCTCTGCAATGACCTCTTTATGCTAGGGTAGGCTGGGGCGGGGGTGGAGGTGGGGGATCATACTGATGTGACCAATCCATCGAGTGGCCACCTCTGCCTGATGTGTTCCCTGGGCTGTTGCCCCCCCCCCCGTTTTTTTTTAAACAACAGTTGGTGTTTCTGGATGTCTCTTTGTTTTCAGACAAGAGGGTGAGAGTGATTACAAATAGATTCCAGTCAGGAGGGCTTAATCAACAATGCCTGTGGCCCCTCTCTGTCCCCTGTCTGTGGGCCTGTGTCAGAGAGACAGAGTTAGGGGGGCTGAGCTGTACTTCTCTGTCTCCTACCTCTCTCTCTCTCTCTCTCTCTCTCTCTCTCTCTCTCTCTCTCTCTCTCTCTCCTTCTGTATCTTGCACCTCTCGCCCTCAAGAGGAAAACTAGACTCAGTGTTGTCAGAGGGGAGAAACCTGCATGTAAGGTAACATGAGGGATTGAGGCTAAGTCTGAAAGGACTTCCCACAGGGGAGCAGCCAGCCCTGACTGGGTCTGTGGAGTCACCTCTTCTGATAGGGGTGTGTGTGTGTGTGTGTGTGTGTGTGGTGTGTGTGTGTGTGGCGGGGGGGGGGGGGTACTGACATTCTCAAGAGACTAATTGGAAGGAGTAGGAGACTGGACCTGGAAGGAAAGACAGAGGAAGTGGGGAGGCTTGGATAAGTGAGAAGGGGGAGTTGTTGCTCTGGCTGAGGAGAGCCCAGTGGGAGGGAGACATACCCACTGTCCTGGATTACAGGCAGGTCCCCTCAGGGAGTGGCACCCCCAGGCAGCTGGCAGGATGTGTGTGTGTGGAGGGGGAGGGGAGGGGAACATGTGGGGACCTGTCCCAGCCGCTTCACATCACTGGGGCAGCTGGTGGCTTAAACCTTAATCCAGAGCACCAGCAAAACAATGGGCCCAGCAAACACCCTCAGCTCTGAGCCTGGGTGGGAGTGGGAAGGAGGGCAGCCCGCACTAGAGGGGAACAGGGGTTCTGTGGGAGGGGCACTGGGGGCCCATGAGATCATCTTTCCTGTCAGGGAAATCAGGGAGGGCTGTGTTCAAATCTCAAGGAATTTCCAGTGAATATTCTCCAGGCCCCTTGAACCCTATGAATGTAGGGCTCATGGAGGAGGCCAGGGTGTAACTACAAGTAGATGGGGCTGAGGGGACATCACTGGGTCCCTGCTAAGGACTGGGACCAGGAGTAGTCTAGGTCTTGCTTGGACCCTTCTGGGAATGGAGAGCTCACGACCTAACCCCTTATAGTTTTTCAGTCTGTGCAATGTCTCCTTTTCTGGAGCCTCATTCAGCTGTTTTCTGTCTTCCAGCTGGTTCTGTTCCCTGAGACTACAGTCCGTAAATGTAGTGTGTCGATCTCGTTTTTTCTTTTATTTATTTGGGATTTGAGAATCTGCGCTCTCTCCTAAACCTGTTGGATGGCAGCTAAGCCACTAGGCTGAGCATGCTCACATGCTCTCCGTCTGTTAACTGTGAGCAGGGGTGGACAGGTTCTCAGCGGGGCCTCTTAGCATCCCTGTGCGGTCAGGTGTTTGTGAGTTTTCTCCAGCCAGCCGAAGGGCAGCTTCCCATGCGAAGGCGCTCCTTACAGCAGGTCTGATGGACTTCCACGGTCCATACCACCTGGGCCTTTCATCTCTTCAGGTTCCTGCCGGGGCCAAAGAGGAGCAAGGGTGGAGGCCTGTGGAAGGAGAGCTGAGAGGAAGCTTTTGGCATCCTGAGGGCTTTGGATCAGAGGCAAACGCTCGCTCAGGCTGCCCAATGGCTCTGGGGGTCTGAGGCTTTGCTGAAGGCTTCTTGCTTTTCTCTCGGCCTGTCGCCCAGCACCAGTCTCTTCTGTCAGCCTCTCTGCATACAATTTATCTCATACTCGTTACTGGCTGTTTATCTGCGTGTCCAAAGACACTCAAGACAGTCTTCTCTGTCTGTCACCTCTTGCCTCCTGCTCTAGATATGGTCCTACTTGGCCCCTCAACTCTTTGTCTTTGGATAACCTGCCATGACATCCAGGGGAATCCCAAGCATTCTGGCAGGATGGACGGAGGGCAGTATCTGCCATCTGCCTTTCCGGTGAACCCGCCTGGCCTTTGGGCTGAGCTCTGCAACCTCAGCAAGTCCCTTTGGTGGCCTGGTGTCCAGTTGGGCTTTTGATCCCACACTTTTGGAGAGTGCATTTTTTGTGCCAGTCTGTGCAGACATGTGGCTCTGTGCTCTGCATGTATGCAAGACTGGTTATGTGTACCTGTGCTCATGCCAGTGTGCCTGCATGGTTCTGTGAGTCTGCCTGTATGCATATTTATTATTTTTTATTTTATCATTTATTTATTTGTTTATTTTTGGTTTTTCGGGACAGAGTTTCTCCATATAGCCTTGGCTGTCCTGAAACTCACTCTGTAGACCAAGCTGGCCTTGAACTCAGAGATCCGCCTGCCTCTGCCTCCTGAGTGCTGGGATTAAAGGCGTGCTCCACCACTGTCTAGCTTATGTGTACACATTTGTTGGTGTTCCTATTTGTGGTATGTCTGCATATGTTGTATGTATGTTTGAGTGTGTTCATGCATGTCAGTGTATGTGTGAGGATGTGCAATAGTTTTATGCACAACTTCCTGTGCAGAAAAGCTGTGTGTGCAGTGTCTGGCACACAGTAAGTGTGTACTGGCTCAGTTTCCAGGGAGGCCATGAAGAGACTGAAGGAGAAACTCAGAGGGAAGAAGCTGTCAGGCTTCCAAGAGTGAGAGAGGAAGGGTTGGGTGACAGGGTCAGGACCCAGGAGGGACCTGGACGCTGTGGCTGTGGCTGTGGCTGTGACTGTGGGTGTGGATGTGGATGTGGATGTGGATGTGGATGTTGGTGGTCCCCGTCAGGTCCTCGGCTCCTGGGCAGCTGGAGGCAGGTGCGGAGCCATGCGCATAGGCTATACCATAGGCTATACGATGTTCATCCGTCTGTCTCCCTGTGCTCCTGCAGCTTCCCCTGGGCCCACGAGATGGGTGCCCTTCTCGGTGCCCCCTCCCCTGGCAGGGGCCGAGGACACTGCTGCTGCGCAAAAGTCTGCAGGATGGCTTTGGCTTCACCCTGCGTCACTTCATCGTGTACCCGCCCGAGTCAGCCATTCACTGCAGCCTGAAGGTACGTCGTCGTCCAGCCTGCCAGTCCCGGCCACTCTGCGGGGCGGGGGGATGGGGGCACGGGAACTTGATGGGAGAGAGAAGCTGGTTTGGCCTATCCTAGTGGCCTGTCAGAGGAGTCCCTCGAGGCGTCCAGCCTGGCTCCCTTCTGAACTGTGTACGAGGAGAGCTGTAGGGACGCAGCGCCCACTGTGCCTAGGACTCCTGCTCTGTGACTGTGGACAAACTCCCTAACTTTTCTGGAATGGGTCTTGACAAGGGGATGCAGAGGTGAGAAGTCAGTACGTGCAGGGCTGCATGTGCGTGTGCAACACACACACAGACACACACACAGAGACATACAGACACACACACACAGAGACATACAGACACACACACAGAGACATACAGACACACACACAGAGACATACAGACACAAACACAGAGACACACATATACACAGACACACACACACACAGAGACATACAGACACACACACACAGACATACAGACACACACACACACAGACACACATACACAGACACACACAGACACACAGACATACAGACACACACAGACACACAGACACACACACATACACACACTCGCACACGCGCGCAGTCTCTGGAAAGGGAATGATCATTTTGGGTAACGGGCTCCTTGTTCGCTTGTCCACTGGATCTTGACCTGGGTCAGCTCTTTCTATCCCCTGGCTGAGGGGTCAGGGACACCTCCCCTTTATTTCCTGGAAAGAGTCCTGGGGGAGGGGTCTAGGGCCCCGACTCTTAATCCTAACTCAATCCTGTGTTGTGGATTTGGTCATTTTGGATTTAGTGCCATCTCACCCCTCTGTGACTGAGTTCTCCTGTGGGCTGCTATTGCCTTGATCCCTAAGAGCTTTCCAGCCCTAATACAGACGCCCGAGGCTCTCTGAATCATAGATCCAAACAGGCCTCCAGCTGGAGAGAGGGTCCCTGAAAGCAAAGAGTGTGGAAGACAGGCAGATAACCAGGCAGCAATCGGGTTCCCAACTTCTCTTCCTGCAGAGGAGACAGATTTCTATAAAAGTTATGAACCCCTCTCTCTCTTGCCCCCAAGACTGGATCAGCCTGCACAACTGTTGGGGGATTATCGCTTGGGTACCTTGACCCCACCTGCCCCACACCAAAGCATTAGGTTTCTCTATATGTCTGTGTGTATCGTGTGTGTGTGTGTGTGTGTGTGTGTGTGTGTGTGTGTGTGGTGTCTGTAGGTTTGTGGTATGTGTACATGTCTGTCACATGCTTTACGGCTTTCACATGTGTATGAATCTTTGACACCAGGGCCATCATGTCATTGGCTGTGACTATGCCTAAGCGTCAGGTGACCCAGGGCACCAGCCCCGTCTCTCCTGGAAGCCCTCCTCCTCCTTCCTTTCCTCCTTCCTAGCTCCTTCCACCTTCTCTCCGGACACTGTGGAGAAGGGGCCGTGACAGAGACCGTGGTCTAGCATGGTGGCCTCTCTTTCTCGTGGGCCACTGGCCAACTCTGGGCAAGACAAGCCAGGATGGCTCCCTCCCTTTCTAGAACCTGCCCCGGCCTGAGAGAAGCTCTCCTCCTGAGGCAGTAGGAGGCCAGAGTGCTCTGCCTGGGAGCCTGCAGTGAGCTGAGCTGTCTAAATGCATCTGTCTGCCTCTGCCACCCGCTGCCAATGCTGTCAGCTCCTATCAGTGGGCATGCACCTCCCACGGGGAGCTGGGCAGAGGCCCGGGCTCCAACAGCACTCCGCCACTTTCCTGGCCCACCTTGACCTGACTGGGCCACCAGTGAGTCCTGAGTTTGGGTCCTGGCCCTGCTGCTGAACCGGGGGCGGGAACGGGACACAGCAGTATGACCCTTAAGGTCCTGTCAACTCTGAGATGTTATAGTTGCTGGCTCAGCCTGTCTCTGTCCTTCTTCTGGTTCTTCCCCAATGCCAATACCTTCCCCAAGATGGACCCCGCCCTCCCAGCAGCCGACCCTCACCCCTGCAGGTAGCTGCAAGAATCCTGCTCCTTGCCTGACACCCACTTCTGCTTATCAGAGGACTTTTCCTGGCCCCTCTTCTCCCCCTGCAGACCAGAATGCTGTAGTCTGACTTCTGCTACTTGCTGCTCTTGGCTCAGCACATCCAGCCCCGAGTGTGCACCCCTCCCCCTTGCTAATCGGACCTCCCAGCCCATTCTTGGAGAGAGATAGCCCTGTTTACACTTTCAGGCTCCTTATCTTTGTCCTCCTGGCTCCTGTGTGATGGGGACCTCCTCCCTGGGCTGCAGCCTCCCTAGGGGAAGAGGGCCTGGATCCCTGGTAGAATGGATGTTCTTGGAAGCCTGGGATGCTGGTGTGGTGGGATTGACAGGTCTGAGAATAGGGTGTGTGTATTGCTGGGATACTTGTTCGGACCGGGACTGCTCTGACAACTCTCCCATCTCCTTGCTGTTGGCTAGTTGGAAGGAGACAAGGGTTGGAGTGGGGCTGGCTCCGCGGGGCTGCTCGGGTGCAGCATGCTGCTGCTGCGGCTGGGCTGCACAGGTGCCACACCCATCTCTCTGTTCCCTGCAGGAGGAAGAGAATGGAGGCCGAGGCCGAGGAGGAGGTAAGGGGGTGGAGCTGGGGTGGGGCCGGGCTTCAGTCTCTGCTCCGGCACCCAGTGGGCCTCACCCTCTTCTTGTCCCCGTCTAGTCTTTCTCCTCTCTGTTCTGGCTAAGCTGGCTCCAGGCATCTCCTCCTCATTCTGTTCTCCCTCCCGTTTTTTCCCTCTCACGGTGTCTTCCTATGGGCCTGTCCCTCCCACAGCCATCTGATTCTGAGTACTCTGGGTGACAGATCCCCATCTGGTCCCACCCCTCCCACTACTTTCTCCCAGAAAAAAGTCTAGGCTAAGGCAACAGGGCCTGTGGATCAGGGTTGGGGCGTACTAAGCATGGGTTCATCTTGTGAGTGGACAGTGAGGTCCCGGAAGGAATAGTGAGGCCCTAAGGCATGTCTTAAAGTGAGCCTAGCTCGCCTAATTGTCACCTTTGCTGACTTTTTGTTTGTTTGTTTTCGAGACAGGGTTTCTCTGTGCAGCCTTGGCTGTCCTGGCGCTCACCCTGTAGACCAGGTTGGCCTCAACTCAGAGAGTTCCCGATTGTGGGATTAAAAGGGTGTGCCACCACAGCCCGGCCTACCTTTGCTACCTTAAGGGTCCTTTGCTGGCTCTCAAGCTCCCCAAGTATTTAAAGTTGAACTCCCCAAATAGGCATCTTTTCCTGCCTCTGTCTGTGGGCAGCCTTGGGGGACATGATTCTCCTGGGTTCTCGTGCCACTGTCCCAGCACAGGCTCCAGTGGGGGCGTCTTGTTGGCACGTGACGGAGTTAGTTTCCATCCTGTGCCCATCCCAGGGCTCTCAGGCTTCTGCCTGGAGCCCCTGACCCTGGAGAAGGAAGAAGGGCAGGAGACATATTGGGTATCTTTCTGGTCCTGTGTGATGTCATCTCTCCATACATGTGAGGTCTCCCACAGCTTGCATCTTCAAGACTTGATAGGTGCACTTAAAAAAAAAAAATATTTTACCTTTGTGTGTGCCTGGGTGTAAGTATGTTTCTGCACCATGTGTGTGCAGGAGCCTGAGTATGTTAGAAGAGGGCATCAGATCCCCTGGAACTAGAGTTACAGGCAGTTGTGAGCTGCCACGTGGGTGCTGGGAACCGAACTCAGGCCCAGTGCAAGAGCAGCCAATGCTCTTAACCTCTCCAGCCCCGATAAGGGCTGAACATTATCAGTGTGTGTGCTCGGTTAATGCCAGAGTGTACCATGCCGAGTGAGTGTTCAGAGATCAGAGGACGACTTGGTGGAGTTCGCTCTCTCCTTCCACCTTTTTGTTTTTGTTTTTGTTTTTTTCGAGACAGGGTTTCTCTGTGTAGTTTTGGTGTCTGTCCTGGAACTCACTGTAGACCAGGCTGGCTTCAAACTCACAGAGATCCACCTGCCTCTGCCTCCTGAGTGCTGGGATTAAAGGCGTGCACCACCACCGCCCGGCTTCTCCTTCCACCTTTATGTGGGTTTCAGGGATTGAATTCAGACCATGCAAACGTCTTTCCCTACTGAACTGACTTGTGGGCGCCGTAGGGGCCTCCCATATGGCACCCTTCCATTGTCTTGTGAATTGTATGTGACGTCTGCTTGACGGTGAACTCTGGGAGGGCAAGGCTGTGTGTGTCCACACATCCTGTGTAGCCTGGCTTCTAGCACAGGATAGGGACTCAGCTCATGGCTGTGGGCATAGGTCCTGTGGAAGTGTGGGTCATTGCATGCTTGTGTCTGTATGTGATCATCCTCTGAGTGTGTGTCCTGTGTGTGTAGCTGTGCATGGGTGTGGCCTTCAGCAGCCACCCCCAGCTAACCTGGCTGATGCCCACCAGGACCCTCCCCTCGGCACCGCCTGGAGCCCATGGACACCATCTTTGTGAAGAATGTGAAGGATGGTGGCCCCGCCCACAGGGCGGGGCTTCGCACAGGTAAGCCTGCCCAGTGGTTTAACACACTCCTCTGGGGCTCCCTTTCCTTCTAACTGGGTTGGGGTTCTTGAACCAGACGCTGAGGAGGTTCCTCTCCTCTCACTCGTTCATGCTTGGTGCAGGGGTACCCTCCACCCTCTGCTTTGGACTCTGACATGTGGCCCCACTCCTTGTCCCTAGGAGATCGGCTGGTGAAGGTGAATGGGGAGAGCGTCATTGGGAAGACATACTCCCAGGTCATAGGGCTGATCCAGAACAGGTGAGCAGTCGACCTTCTTCCTTCCAGGGTAGCATGCAGACTCCCCTCCCCCAACCTGGGCCCTGCAACTGGATCCCTCTCCCCCAGACCCTGTCACCTCTGGCTTGACTCTCTCCCTGTCTCAGCAGTGATGACACCCTGGAGCTCTCCATCATGCCCAAGGATGAGGACATCCTCCAGCTGGTGAGTTCCTCAGTCTGCATGGAGGGCCTGGGCTCAGCACGGTCTTCTGGGCCCCTGTGGGAGAAAAAGAGGAGGGAATTGCCTTTTGTTGCTCAACTGGGGCTTCCAGGCCCATCCCTGGGCTGGGGCTGCTTGTTGCCTCACTCTAGGCTGCTCTGTGCTAGGGAGGCAGGAGGTGCTGGCCTTGGTAGGCAGGATTCCTGCCAGGGTATCTGAAAGGGTGGCCCAGCGGGCCCTGCCAGCCTGGCATGTTCTTGTCTGCTCCTGTGAGAGATGCCTGCTCCTGCACCCCCTACCACTTGGCCTGAGGGAACATGGCTCTGTGGATGTGTCCATACATGCACACACCCAACATCACCTTTCAACACATCCCACAGTCACAGATACCACTTAGTATAGATCAGGACACTCACCCTTGCCTAGCGCTGTATGACTCAGCTCCATGGAAGACACAGCATTGCAGGCCCAGGCTGACAGATGCTCTCTCTGTTTCTGTCACCATGGTTCACTCTCCAGGCCAGTGCACCACAACACCTGTGTAACACACAGCGAGATCTCACAGCAGCAGCCTCACTTGCACCTCGGTCTTGTAACACAAACGCTGCACACATCTGGATTCTGTGCTGCTGTGACATAAACACACACTGCATGCTATCACAATGCAGCCCAGAACCATCACAGCACGCTGCAGCCCCTCTCAGGCGCCCGTGCTCAGTGATAGCACCGGACCCCAAATTCAGACACATGGGGATATAAATTCTGAGCCCATCGCCCCCAACGCCTCAGCACACTCAGAACATGATAGGGAGGGTGCCGCCCCCCAAAAGGCACGTCCCACATGTGCTGTGTGAAGTAAAAGCCAAAGCCCCGCGCCTGGAGCCTGGAACGCTCCCTGTTGCCTAGTGCCCTGGTCTTGGTCTCCTGAATCCTATGCAGACGCCAGCTTGCTTGTTCCTTAGGTCACTGCCCCTCAGAGGATGGCTGAGGGCCAAGCCCCAGAGGCTCGGCGCTGCTGCGCTGGCTTTGGCTGTGGCTCTGTCACTGTAATGACAGGGCCACACTTGGCATGATGCCTCCCTGGGAACCTCCATTCCTGACCTCAGATGTCCCCTTGCTCTTCCTGGAGATGAAGAGGAGAGAATGGAGGCTCAGAGATGTGGATGGCTCACCCCAAGTCTTAAAGCGCTTGCCTGTGTGCCAGACTTGAGGCGAGGCCACTTATGAGAGAGCAGCAGGACATGACCCTGGGGTACCCGGGCTCAGTCCAGCTCTCAGATCTAAGGGGTGGCAAGGGCAGCAGCCTTGAACTCTGCCAGACTTAGACCCAAGTGGGCTGCCAGCTCCAGATGTCAACATCTGGGAGCTTCCACTACCCCGCCATCTCCAGCCAGCCTGAGGGTGGGGCCCAGGCATTCCTGTGGTTGGGAGCCAAGGCTGGAGGCCAATCGGGCGGCGGCAGCTGCTGACGCCACCACCGACGCGGCAAGTCCCCTCCACACCCATCCTCCCTCCTCCTACCGCCAGGCAGCCGAAAGAGAGCCGGGTGGGGAAGAGGGGGAGCTTCAGGGAGGGCTGACTGAGGGGACTGAGGGACCCAGATCAGCAGGGCAGGGGCTGCGGTGAGAGGCAGCAGGGTAGCAGGCACGGGATGCTGCCCCCACCACCGTGATGCTGGGAGCCCCGGGAGCCGGCAGGATGGCAGGAGGGAGAGGTATGTGCTGCTGGCCCAGTATGCCAGGCTGGAGGGGCCGAGTGTGCGGGGGTGTGGTTAGCTGGTCCTTGTCACATGATGTTTGTGTTTGGGACTGGAGGGGTAGTTGTTTGTGTATTTCATTGTGTGTGCTGCATGTGTGTGTCAGGGTGTGTATCTTGCCGTCTCTGTGATGTGGTGTAGTGTGTGTGTGTCTGGGCTCACCCTTCCACCCTTTGCTTCTTCATCCTGAGACAGTCCCCGTCAGCTCAGCTAGCGCTGGGCTGGGCCAGGGACACAAGGACTGCTGTCCCTGGGGGGGCTGCCTCCTTTTTAGGCTGAGCCTGGGCGCCAGCCCTGTCCCTCCTCAGCAATGCAGCGTCAGCTTTAGCAGCCCGTGCCAAATTCCAGGCCTGGGGGTGGCCGGAGGTGGCCCAAGGCCCCTTAGCCAGTCCAGCCCCTTCTCTAAGCTGGCTACTGGGGAGCAAGAAGTGGTCATGTTCACCCCAAGGCTCAAGCCCTGGGGCCCAGCTCACACCACCCTGTATTAAAGGGGCAGTGGGCTCTTCCAGCCGCTGCCCACCCTCAGACCACCCCTCCTTGGACACACCCCTTAGCCAGCTTTCTACTGTCTTCTTCCACTTTGACAGATTTCTGCCCATTTCCCAGTGTCCTCCAGGGGCTGTGGGCATCGCTGGACATAAAGGAACAGTAGGCGGCCGAGGACAGGATGGGGGAGGCCCCTAGCAAACAGCTGTTGGAATGTTTGTGGCTAAAGGATGTCCTTGTTATAAATCTTAGAGAAATCTGGCTATTTCTTGAGAGAGAGAGAGAGAGAGAGAGAGAGAGAGAGAGAGAGAGAGAGAGAGAGAGAGAGAGTCTTTGTCCTCCCTCAGGACTCTCCTTGGAGCATGTACTCATCCACTCAGGATGTCCCTACTTAAGGATGTCTCCCTTCCATTCCCTTCTGAGGACTTTGGCATCCTAGGGTTGTCTCATTTCTGTCCTGAGTCCAGTCTGGTCACGGTTCTATGCCTCTTGTTTCCGGTCAGGCCTACTCCCAGGATGCCTACCTGAAGGGCAACGAGCCGTATTCTGGAGAGGCACGCAGCATCCCAGAACCACCTCCACTCTGCTACCCACGGAAGTCCTATGCCCCGCCGACCCGGGCCTCTGCCTGGGCCACTATGGTGCCTGAGCCCATCTTAGCACTGCCCACGGATCCCCGGAGTCCCGCGGCCTGGAGTGACCCAGGGTCCCGTGTCCCATCTGCCACCCGTGCCCAACTGGACAACTCTTCATTGGGGATGAGCCAGCCCCGCCCAAGCCCTGGTGCCTTTGCCCACCACCCTTCAGAGTCCCGGACGCCGCGTGCCTTCCCAGAGCCCGGTAGCCGGGTGCTCCCCAGCAGACTGGAGTGCCAGCAGGCTCTGTCACACTGGCTGTCAAATCAGATACCCCGCAGGGCGGGGGAGAGACGGTGCCCAGCCATGCCACCCCGGGCCCGCAGTGCCTCCCAGGACCGGTTGGAGGATGTGACTGCCCACCACCCATGGCCCTGCTCCACCTCCCAGGATGCCTTGAGCCAGCTGGGCCAGGAGGGCTGGCACCGAGCTCGCTCAGACGATTACCTGAGCCGGGCTACCCGCTCTGCCGAAGCCCTGGGGCCCGGAGCGCTGGTGTCACCTCGCCTTGAACGCTGTGGTTGGGCTTCCCAGCGGCCGTCTGCCCGAACCTCTGCTTGCCCTTCTCGGGACCTTCAAGGGTCCCAGGCCCCTCCCCCGTCTGGCCTGCAGGGCCTGGATGACATTGGGTACATCGGATATCGGAGCTATAGCCCATCATTCCAGCGCCGGACTGGTCTCCTGCATGCTCTCTCCTTCCGGGACTCACCTTTTGGGGGACTCCCCACCTTCAACTTGGCCCAATCTCCTGCACCATTCCCACCAGAGGCCTCTGAACCACCTAGAGTCGTCCGGCCAGAACCTAGCAGCCGAACCCTGGAGCCTCCCACAGAGGATCACCGTGATGAGGTGGTCCTGAGGCAGAAGCCTCCAACAGGTCGCAAGGTCCAGCTGACCCCGGCAAGGCAGATGAACCTTGGCTTTGGTGATGAGTCCCCAGAGCCGGAGCCCAGAGGGGAGCGCCCAGGCCGGAAGGTGGCCCCTTTGGCCGCTACAGAAGACTCGTTGGCTTCCATTCCCTTCATTGGTGAGTGGTGTCACAGGCAGCTGGCTAAGGATCCTAGTCTCTGTCCTTTTGTGTCCCCACTACCTGTCTACTGTGCCATGACTCTGGGCTCCTCTGGGTTTGCCCATCCTTCAGTCATCCTTTCTCCCACTTATCCGTTCTTCCAGCCATCTTTCCAGCCAGTTTTTCCTGCCTGCCTTCTGCCTTCCTTCCTTCCTTCCTTCCTTCCTTCCTTCCTTCCTTCCTTCCTTCCTTCCTTCACCCTTCTCCTCTTCTTTTTGCCTTCCTTTGTTCCTTCATTCCTTCCGTCTATTCATTCATCATCCTTAACTTTCATCCTTCCTTCCTCTGTTCTTCCTCTCACCCTTTGTGTCTTTCAGTCTTTGTTTTTTCCCGCCTGTCCTACATTCCTCCCACAAGTATTTACGTCAGGCACTGTGCTAGGCTTCTGCTTCCCTGGGGGATGGAGGTCAGACAGAAAGAAATGGGACAGACTGGGGATGGGGAAGGGCCCTGTGGCCTAAACGGGTGTGGTCGGCACTGGGAAATATTGGAAAAACACTTGGTTAAGAAGGATTCAAGGTAGACTGAGGAAGAGAATTCAAAGAGAAAGATGGGACTGTGTTGAGCCTGCAGTGGGAGAGGCGGGATGCTCTTCCAGGCCATGTGGTCCTCTCCGGCCCAAGGCCAAGCTTGGATTTCACCCTAAGAACCGAGGAGGCTGTGATGGCTATAGAGTGGGGGCGGGAAGCAAGAAGGCAGAGCAGGGGTGATCCCCAGATCTCTGGCTTGCCTGGAGGGTGGCGCCTCATCTCTGTATTGGGGGTGGGAGTGCAGAAAGAACATGAAAAGGGTTAGTGCTGTGAGGATGGAGGCTGGGCTGGGCTGGGTTAGGGGCTTTGGAGAAAGCCTGGAATGCAAGATGATGATGTTAGGCCTAAGACCTGGGGCTGGGTTTGGAGCTGAGCAGCCTGGGAACTGAAGAGGAAGTTTAAATAGGATGATGTGATGCCATCAGCAGCCTGAAGTGGGGATCCAGCTGGGCCACTGTCAGGTGCCCCCATCCAATGGTCTAGTGGGGAGACATAGGGCTTGTCCTCAGAAGCCACCAAACTGATGGAATACTGTCTGTGTTTTAGGAGCTCACTCCAAGCGGGGTGGCTCAGTCACACTCCTTGGTGCCCTTGATGCAAGGGGAGGCTCAGCCCTGCTAAGAGAATATACTCCCTGGCCACAGTCTGGTGGGCGAGGCACCCCGCGCAGTGGGCCTGTGGCCAGAGATGCCCTCGTGGGGAAGGGTTGAGGGGTTTGCAGCTTGTGTGTGCCCAAAGCCTGCTGCGACTGGGGTATTCAGGCCGCTCGTGTCCTTCACACCTTCTGTCCTCTGCTGGCAGATGAGCCCACCAGCCCCAGCATTGACCTCCAAGCCAAGCATGTCCCTGCCTCTGCGGTGGTCTCCAGTGCCATGAACTCAGCCCCTGTCCTGGGCACAAGCCCGTCTTCACCAACCTTCACCTTTGCCCTCAGCCGCCATTACTCCCAGGATTGCAGTGAGTATCTCCATCCTGTGTCACCCCCTCCTCTGCTGCCTGGTCCCTGTGGGTCTTCTGGGGCCCCAGGGGAGAGCCCACTCCTGACCCTGACCGGAAGGGAGGGCTCCAAGGGTCGCTCCCAATCTGCTTGCTAATCCCGAGGCCTCGTGTGGGCCCCTTTTCAGGCAGCATCAAGGCAGGCCGGCGCTCCTCCTACCTGCTGGCCATCACCACAGAGCGCTCCAAGTCCTGTGATGACGGACTCAACACCTTCCGTGATGAGGGCCGAGTGTTCCGGTGAGGCCCTGTCTGTCTGGGGTGGGGTGGCTTCTGCTCTTCTAGGTTTGGGCCATGGGTTTGGGTGGGTGATGAGAATGAGGACCGTCCACAGCCCTCACCTTGGGTCCTTGCTCCCTAGGCGCCTTCCCAACCGGGTACCCAGCCTACGGATGCTACGGAGCTTCTTCACCGATGGGGTAAGCCAGCAAAGCACGTGTGTGCATTTGTGTGTGTGTGTGTGTGTGTGTGTGTGTGTGTGTGTGTGTGTGCAGCTGAGGAGACCAGAGGCATAGGAGCCTCCTGGAGCTGGACCTGTAGGTGTTTGTTAGCCCTACAGTATGGGTCTTTCCAGATTCTTTTTCTTAATTTTCTTTTAGATTTGTTGATTAGTTCATGTGTATGCATGTTTTGCCTGTGTATGTCTGTGCTCTGTGCTCATGACTGTTGCTGTGGAGGTCAGAAGAAGGCATTGTTCCCCAGGATCTGGTGTCACATGGCTGTGAGCTGCCATGTGGGTGGTGGGAACTGAACCCGGGTTCTCTGCGAGAGGAGCCAGGGCTCTTAACTACTGAGCTGTCCCTCCAGCCCTCAGTTTTCTTAGGACAGGGTCTTGATAGGCCTTGAAGACAGGGCTTGGGTCCAGGCTGGCCTCGGGACCTTCCTGCCTCAGCCTCCTGAGTTCTAGGAGCACTGTACCCCTGCTGCGCTTTTGCGGCCCTCTGAGGCTGGCTTTGAAGCTGCACCCCCCCCCCCCCCCGGCTGCTGTTTCCTGTCGCTCTTCGGTAGTTTGTGCACTTTCCTCGCACGCACGTGTCTCTTGTTGGCTTAGCACCTTACAGACATGGCCACCCGGCTGCCCTCATCACTTCCTCAGCTCGCCGACCTCCCCCTGGATGTGCCAGCTCTGAGGCTGGATTCCTGTTGCCACCACCACTTCCTGATGGACTCCTGGTGGGGCTGACTGCCTGTCCCATCACTACTCAGTCTTTGTTGATGTTCCTACTTCCCCTGTTGACTCGCCTCCTTATTGCCACAATTGCTTCCCCTGTTTCCTCAATTCCTTCAAGGCTGTAAAGCTGAGGGAAGGCCCAGGTTGTCTTTTCCAGCGTGGGGAGGCATGCTTTCTGCTGGCAGATTGGAGCCTTTCCTCTTCCTGGCTTCTTCACGAGGTCTCATGACCTCAACACAAACGGTCCAGTGAGGACAAGCAAGGCCCATGAGGTCACCCAGCACATCAGAGTACAGCACGGACGCACGCCAGGCCTGTGTGGCTGCCGCCCGTGGTCCATGGGCTTCCCGAGATGCCGGTACTGTGGGAGCCGCCCTAAGTCGCCCTGTGTCTTCTCCCTGCAGTCTCTAGACAGCTGGGGCACCTCTGAAGATGCCGAGGCCCCCTCTAAGCGACACTCCACCTCTGACCTCTCCGACGCAACCTTCAGTGACATCAGGAGAGAAGGCTGGTTGTGTTATAAGCAGATCCTCACCAGGAAGGGGAAGGTAAGGTGGCCTGAGGAGGGAGGTCCAGGCTGGATGGAAGCTGGCTCTGACAGAACTTTCCAGGTCCTCGAATACCTGTCCTGAAGCCTTTGGAGCCAGAAAAAAAACCGCCTTAGGCTCTAGCTTGACGACTCAAGGTTAGATGCCAGGAAGAGCTTCTGGGAGAGGGGGGGATTACCGAACCTCTAAAAAGGAGAGTAACAGAGAGGGGCTCCCCGCTGTGGAATACACAGCAAGCTGTGTTTGGAATCCTGACCAAACCATTCTGCAGTGACCCTGAATGGCCACCGGGGCTTATGGTAAAGGAGCAAGGCCAGGGGGTTGCTGAGGCCCAAGAGGGAAGCAGAAGCCAGTTTTCTCAGGGCCCTGGAAGTCCTAGGGTGCAGGCTAGCTTAACTTGGGAGAGTTAGAGAGTTCAAATACTCATGTGGCTTCCTGGGATGATGAGTTAGTGAGGGATGCCTTGGAGTAAGAAGACCATTTAGAAGCCACCACAAGATCCAGGTGAGAGACAAGGGTCTGCGGGAGTGGGTGAGGAGGTGGGCAGGAGGGGACGGGTGGGCAGGAGGGGACAGACGGGATTCAGAAGAGAAGGTGGGGCTCTGATCTCCCAGGCCTGAACTTGAGTCCCAGGCTGGAGGCCCTGGGCTGGGAAGAGGGAGAAAAAGGAGGCCGGTGGTTCAGACAAACCTGGCCTTGATTCTTGATGGCAGGGCTTGTTGCTGAAGGGCCGGTCCCTCGTGTTTGTGACTCAGTGTCTCTAAGGGGCGCTGACTAACACTTTTCCTAACCTCCTGCTAGGCGTTTAAAGACATGGTCTGAACAAAGAGTGTACTATACTAGGTGTGATGAGACAGACTGGTCTGTAGCCCAAGCTCTTTGGGAAGCCGAGACAGGAGGATGGAGAGTTCATGACTTGTCTAGGCTACAGAGTAAGTTCAAGGACAGCTGGACAACTTACTAAAATTCTTTCTCAAAATAAAATGTGACCAGGTGGTGGCGGCGCATGCCTTTAATTCCAGCACTCAGGAGGCAGAAGAAGGCAGATCTCTGAGTTCAAGGCCAGCCTGGTCTACAAAGAGAGTTCCAGGGCAGCCAGGGCTACACAGAGAAACCCTGTCTCAAAAAAACAAAAACAAAACAAAAACCAATAAATAAATAAATAAATAAATAAATAAATAAATAAATAAATAAATAAATAAAATGTGGGCCAAGGGCTGGGAATGTAGATTATTGGTAGAATATTTGCCTAGCAGGCATGAGGACCTGGTTTAAGCCTTAGTCACACTACACACACACACACACACACACACACACACACACACACCAATGGAAGGGCCTAGGCTCCATTCCTGTCATTGCAGAAAGAGTGGAAGAAAGTGGCGCTGGGGTTGTCATAACTTGGCACTTGGGGGCTGATGTTTTATTGCCGTTACAGACATCCCTCAATATCTAGAGGGGGATGGCTCCAGAAGCCCGCATGGGCACCAGACATCCATGGACACTCAAGTCCCTTTTATAAAGCAAATTAGCATCTGCATGCAGCTGACGTAATCCTCCCATGCTCTGTAAGTCATCTCTGGATGGCATTTGCTGCCTCATTCTATGTAATGCCATGTAAATAGTTGTTACAGTGGGTTGTTTATGGAATGCCGAGGAAAAAGTCTACGCCCCTTAGTACAGATGCAGGGTTTGTTTTCTGAATTTTTTGATCCCTGGTTGGTTCAGTCTATGGTTATGGAACCTGTAGAAGGGATGCCTCCAGGGGTGGTACCTGGAAAGGATAAACTTTGAAAATGTGAGACTCTGAATTCCCACACAGCTGGATTCCTACACATGTTGCATGCGTTTGGCTTCAGGAGAGTCACCTTAACTTCCCCGAGCTGTAAGATGAGTCAGGAGGGGAGAACTGTAGGCCAGAGAGCACTGGAGTTTACAGACACACAGCCTCCAGCTCCTGAGGGTCTGTCGAGCTTCTGAGGACTTAAGTGAGGGAGCCAGCTCGCCTGGTCCTGTCCTCTTGGGGTTGATGACCACAGGGAAAGTGCTAATTGCTCCTCAATGACAGGAGCACTCCTGTCAGCCCACAGAGTTTAGAGGCTTAGCAGGGTGGGGTTTAGCATGTCTAGGAGGCTGAGACAGGAAGCGTGTGGGAGTCTGGAGTAGAGAGAGACTGGGTGGGGGGAGCATCCTGGGGGAGACCCCCTCACTAAGGGCTGGAGGGAGGCTCAGAGGAGTGTGCCAGGAGCCAGGTCACCTAGAGAACCCAGCAAAGGTGGAAGAAGGTGAAGTGGGGGTGGTACCCAGGGAACTTTCCTGTCCTGAAATACGGGGTGGCGTGGGGAGATGTGTGACCCAGGAGATGAGTGTGCGTGCTGGCAGGAGTTGGTATCATTGCTGTTGCCTATGGGATGGGACCAGGGGCTGTCTGTAAGAGATTCTAGGGAAAGGTTGGCTGATGGCCTCAGGGGGTGACTGAGGGAGGCAGAGGACAGGCTGAGCTTCCTAGCTTCCTGCATGGCTGGCAGGAGGGACTCCCCCTTGAGTTTCTGGCTCAGGAGCAGACTTAGGAAGAGGAAGCTCTATTGGAGTTCTGTGACCCTCCACACATTCTGGCTGAGGTCCTGTGAATGGAAACATGTGGGTGTCACATACAGGGAGGCCCAACTGAAGGTCACCTTAGTCCACCAGGTGTGCACCAGTATCTGTGGCCTCAGGTACAGGGAGAAGGAGACAAGGACCAGGGAGTCTTTTGTTTTGTTTTGAGACAGGGTTTCTCTGTGTAGCCCTGGCTGTCCTGGAACTCGCTCTGTAGACCAGGCTGGCCTCGAACTCAGATCCCACTGCCTCTGCCTCCTGAGTGCTGGGATTAAAGACCAGCCCCATGTAACCATAAGTTTCTCCCGTCCTGCCCAGACCCACTGTTGGGACGAATCTCTTCTGTCCGTGGGCCGCAGCCATTGGTCCCAAGAAAACACACAGAGGCTTATATTATTTGCACACTGTATGGCCTATAGGTCAGGCTTCTTGCTAGCTAGCTCTTATACCTTAATTCAGCTCATTTTTGTTAATCTATATGTTGTCACATGGGCATGGCATTAGCGGTCTTGTTGCTTCTTGGGCAGTGGGCTAGCGTCTCCCCTTTCTTCTCCCATCTCTTCAGTTTGAATGTCCTGCCTAACCTTATTCTGCCTCGCCATTGGCCAAACAGCTTTACTTATCAACCAATCAGAGTGACCCATATTCACAGTGTACAGAAAGACATCCCACAGCAGCCCCACACAGAGTCTTGACAGGAAATGGGAGCTGGGGAGGTAAGGCTAGCCAGGAAACCTAAAAGACCCAGGAAAATGGCAGTCACTCCAAGAAGAGGTGGACTAGGAGAGGCAGGTGTCTGTGTGAACTGTGCAGGCAGAGCCCAGTGTGGAAACATCCTCTACCATGGTAGAGAAGAGTCTGGCCCCTGCATTGGTTGACCCTGGCAGCCCAGCTTCACTGTTTTCTGGGCAGGGAAAGGCACACTGACCAGTCCTGAAGTAGAGGGGCTTCCTTCCCCTCTCTTGCTGACCAAAACCCAATGTCACTTGTTTACCTGGTGCGTGCCTAGGAACTAGAGAAGCATCCTGGAGTCAGCTGCAGACCCTGGGTCTGTCTGGGGTCCCATTTTGTCACCTCCTGTCATCCACACTAGTAGTCCCAGCCTCACTCTCCCACCCTCTGCCTGCTTTAGAGATCAGTGGCCAGGCAGAGGGTAGGCACATGCATGTGGTACTCCTTAGGCCAGGGTCCAGTTGGAGGGACATGGACATGGACACTCGCCGCTTAGCTCTCAGTAATTGTTAGCAGCGACATTGATGCCAGGGAGAGACTTGACTTATTCAGGGCTATTCAGCTGGTCTAGTCTCAGAGGGGCCCTTGGGGACCACCTCCTGCTCACACGGTCATTCTCTTGGATCGGGAGTCTCCTTTATTACATTAGTGTTAGGGCTGTTCCAGTTGTACTGTCTTGGCCCAGCAGCTCTGGCATGGTACGCTCGCTCGGCTCGTACATTGGGATCTACCCTAAGGGAAGCTGGGCATGCCTGCTTCAGCCCTGCTCTCTGGGGGGCCCTGGAGCCCCCACCATCAGGACGGTGGACACTTGGCTTGCACCCAGCCCTGGGCTTGGAGCATTTGTCCCAGCAGCTTGCCACGTACCCAGGAAACTCACGGCCAGAACCTGAGATTATGGGGCTGTCTGCAGGGCACTATGGTAGTCAGAGGTGCTTTATCAAGCAGCTGAGGCTGGTGATGTGGAGGAGTCGGGTGAAGGAGGAAGCCACAGAAAGAAGTGAGAGAAGTTGAACACTTGGGAGTCTGAGGCACGAAGATTAGGAATTCAAGTACATCTGGGCGTGGTGGCTCACCCCTTTAGTCCCGGTACTTGGGGAGCAGAGGCAGGCTGGTCTCTCTGAGTTTGAGGTTAGCCTGGTCTACAGAGCAAGTTCCAGGACAACCAGGGCTACACAGAGTTCCAGGACGGCCAGGGCTAAGGGCTGGGGAATCCAACTCAGTGGAGAAGGCTTACCTGATGTGCACGTACAAGTCCTGGGTTCCATCTCCAACACAACAGAAGAGACAGAAAGGGCAGAGGGCTGACTGTTTGGCTCAGCAGTGAGGGTGCCTGCTGCCGAGCCTGAGCTTGATCCCTGGGACCTACCTGGTGGAGGTAGGGACTCCTTCCTGCAGGCCGGCCTTTGACTTTTGCTAGCATGCCACGACACACCCACATTTCCCCACCCATATGAAATAAATAAGGAGAGAGAGAGAGAGAGAGAGAGAGAGAGAGAGAGAGAGAGAGAGAGAGAGAAGACAGGCCACAGAAGAGCAGCTGTACAGGCCCTGAGAACAGAAGGCTGTGGCCAGTCACTGGTAGGCAAAGGCCCAGTGGCTTGGCAGACCAAGGAAGCAGGGAGATAAGTTTGGAGAGGGTCACGATGAGACCTCAGGACCTTCTGTTTGGTTCAAGGGGCCGCTCAAAGGAGAGGCAAGCTCTTTCACTGTAGAAATTATGGTGGGGCTGCCGCCTGGAGGGCCAAGGCCTGGGGGCCTGGGAAGGTCGTTACTGTTGTCCAGATGAGGAGTCAATGAGGCGGGCGGGCGGGATGGCAGCATTCCAGGTGGGGACATGTGGTACTGGGTGGGCACAGGTGCTACTCTGGAAGCAGGAGCCTTGATTTCTGATGAGCTGGGTGTCAAGGGCAACTCCCAGGTTCCGGGCAACTGGGTGGATTGACTGAGCTGGGAAGGTGACATGAGGGTGGAGAACAGGTTTCAGGGCAGAGACTCATGCGCTACAATGAGCAAGGAGCATGGGGCCTACCCATGTGACATGCAAATCGGGGAGGGGGTGTTGCTGAGCAGGCTGTGAGCCATTCAAGACTGGGCTGGTGCCTGCTGCAGGCTGGCCCTGTACGGTTGGGAGTTGCCGTGAGCAGTCGACTGCTTAAGGTCACGGGCATGCATGGTGTCCCTGCAGGAGGTGTGCAGGGTGAGGGGGCTCAGGACAAAGCCCTGGGGCCCTGTTGTGCCAGGCAGGTCTCCTTCTTGTTCTCTGTTGCCTGTTGAGCCAGGACTGATGATTTGCTGTGGGGTGCTGTCTGGATAGGTGATGGTCAGTGCCGTCCTCGTGGGGTGCTGTCTGGATAGGTGGCTGGTCAGTGCCATCCTGTGGGGTGCTGTCTGGATAGGTGGATGGTTAGTGTCGTCCTCGTGGGATGCTGTCTGGATAGGTGATGGTCAGTGCCATCCTGTGGGTTGCTGTCTGGATAGGTGGCTGGTCAGTGCCATCCTGTGGGGTGCTGTCTGGATAGGTGATGGTCAGTGCCGTCCTGTGGGGTGCTGTCTGGATAGGTGGATGGTCAGTGCCGTCCTGTGGGGTGCTGTCTGGATAGGTGATGGTTAGTGCCGTCCTTGGCTACCCCCTGCTAAGCATGTCTCTCCCTTCCACCATGTCTCCAGACAAATGTCTCCAAGTGGCAGTTCATCCTGGGTAAGAAAGAACTACAGGTTGGGGCTGGGGACGTGGCTCAGTGGTTAAGAGCACATGTTCTTCTTGCAGAGGATCCAGGCTCACTTCCCAGAACCCACACGACAGCTCACAACCATCTGTAACTCCAGGTCTAGGGGATCTGACTTCTGCAGGCTCCAAACACATATATGGTGCACATACATGTACAAACACACTCATACACATAAAATAAAAATGGGGTAAAATAAAATGAACTACAGGTATAGAGCATGGACGAAAAACTATGAAGGGGCCCAAGAGAGAGATAGAGAGATTGAGGAAAAGGCCAGAACATGGACCCCATATGTCAAAGAGGCATTGAAAGGAAAGAGAGGTTAGGCATGATGGAACCCGCTTTTAATCCCAGCACCAGGGAGGCAGAGGCAGGTGGATCTCTGTAAGTTTGAGGCTAGCCTGGTCTACAGAGTGAGGTCCATGATAGCTAGGACTACACAGAGAAATCTTGTCATAAAAAAAAAGGAAGGAAAGAAAGAAAAAGAAGAACAGGAGGAGGAGAAGGCTGCTTGAGTCAAATGCTGCCATGGAGTAGTGAGGCAAGGGTCAGAAATAGCCACTGACTTTGGGGACATTATGATCCCAGGTGACCCTGAGAATGGCTTCCAGACAGGACACCCTCTGTGGAATCTTGAGGGCGAGTCAAGACACTGGGGGAGGGCAGCCTCCCAAGACTGTTGGCAGCTCCTGACCATCACATTTTTATTGAGGGGTGACATGTGAGGCAGGGTATACACAGGGGATGTAAGGACTCAGGGTATACACAGGGGATGTAAGGACTCGGGGTATACACAGGGATGTAAGGACTCAGGGTATACACAGGGGATGTAAGGACTCGGGGTATACACAGGGGATGTAAGGACTCAGGGTACACACAGGGATGTAAGGACTCGGGGTATACACAGGGATGTAAGGACTCGGGGTACACACAGGGATGTAAGGACTCAGGGTATACACAGGGATGGAAGGACTCGGGGTACACACAGGGATGTAAGGACTCAGGGTATACACAGGGATGTAAGGACTCAGGGTACACACAGGGATGTAAGGACTCGGGGTACACACAGGGATGTAAGGACTCAGGGTATACACAGGGGATGTAAGGACTCAGGGTACACACAGGGATGTAAGGACTCGGGGTACACACAGGGATGTAAGGACTCGGGGTATACACAGGGGATGTAAGGACTCGGGGTATACACAGGGATGTAAGGACTCGGGGTATACACAGGGATGTAAGGACTCGGGGTATACACAGGGATGTAAGGACTCGGGGTACACACAGGGATGTAAGGACTCGGGGTATACACAGGGGATGTAAGGACTCAGGGTACACACAGGGATGTAAGGACTCGGGGTATACACAGGGATGTAAGGACTCGGGGTATACACAGGGGATGTAAGGACTCGGGGTACACACAGGGATGTAAGGACTCAGGGTATACACAGGGGATGTAAGGACTCAGGGTATACACAGGGATGTAAGGACTCGGTGCTGTCTGGAGCCCCTGTTCCTTCTCAGTGCTGGCATTTGGAGTGGGAAGAGGTTGGCATCGGGGGTCTGAGTGGTAGGTAGAGAGGTCTGAGCAAGTGGGCAGAGCCCAGCACTGGGCTGTTGGCTGGAGGCTGCCCAGGTGTATGTGGGAGGCGGGGTCTGTCTCCTCTGTGGTCCACGGCTGCTGCCTCTCAGCCTCGGGCAGACCCGTGGCAGGCCTGGCTCTCATCGCTTCCCTGTCTCTCCCACCCCGTGTCTCCCTGCAGAAAGCGGGCGGCGGCCTGCGCCAGTGGAAGCGTGTCTATGCTGTGCTGCGGGCACGCTCGCTCTCGTTGAGCAAGGAGCGGAGGGAGCCCGGGCCGGCGGCTGCGGGGGCTGCGGCGGCCGGCGCAGGTGAGGACGAGGCGGCGCCCGTCTGCATCGGCTCCTGCCTGGTGGACATCTCCTACAGCGAGACCAAGAGGAGGCACGTGTTCCGGCTGACCACCGCTGACTTCTGTGAATATCTCTTTCAGGCTGAGGATCGGGATGACATGCTGGGCTGGATCAGAGCGATCCGGGAGAACAGCAGGGCCGAGGGCGAGGTGAGGCCCTGGGCTCGTGCCCAGCGGGCCACCAGGGCAAGGCAGGGGCAGGGCAAGGCAGGCCTCCTCTCAGCTGCTGTGACCTGGGGTGGCCACTCTGAGCCCCACTCCCTTTCCTAGCAAATAGAGCTAATGAGAGTCCACCTTGGGACCGCCTCCCTGGGTTTGGGTGTGAGGACAGACACAGTGACTAGAGGACAGCTGGCCTCCTCGGGGTCCAGTGACGAGCAGACACAATAACAACCGCGGCAAGGACAGTAATTACTGTTATTGTCCGGACTGCCTTGGGCAAACTCTGCCCCAGAGAGGTCAGCTCCAGGCCGGCCATAGCCTCTGGCAGGACAGAGTGGACAGTCTCCCATGGAACGGGTCGGTCGCGGAATGAGCTGTCCTGCCCAGATGTACTAAGTTGGGGGACAGTCACGCTGACCTTAACAGAGGCTTAGCCTTTGGCAGCAGGTAGGCAGGGGTTAGGCCAAGTGATTTGGTGGGGATTTGGAGAAAGCTAAAAAAAAAAAAAAAAAAAAAAACAAAAAAACCACCACCAACAGAAAAGCCGCTGGCATCTCTCTTGGGAATCACCAATGTCTTCCCTTGGTCTGATCTGCCCAGAGGTCATTTGCCATACCTGTGCAGAGGAGGTTTGTGTCTGTCAATGGTGGTGTGCCTAGGCTCCACCCAGGACAAGCACTTTCGCTGATGGGCTCTCCCTCCTGAGGAGCCTGGGTCCCCTGTTCTGGAGGCCTGGCCAAGCTTTCTCCTTAGTCACTGCAGTAGCTGCCTCTCTTGGTTTGCCTGAGAGGAATGCTACACAGTTCCGCACCCAACCCAGAGGGCTGCTGAGTCCTAGCTCCACTGTGATTCTTGCTGAGGTGACTGAGGCTCAGAGATGTCAGATGGCTTACCCAAAGTCACACAGCTGCCCAGGGAGTCTAGCCCTGGCCTCTGGCCATCCAGGGTCAGTGCTGTCCACCTGGTGGATAGAGGCAAGGCTGAGGCGGGGGCCAGGGAGGAGCCTTGGTGGAGGTGGTCTGCGGGCGCTGATGTGGCGTCTCTCTTCTCCTCCGCTCAGGACCCCGGCTTTGCCAACCAAGCTCTGATCAGCAAGAAGCTTAATGATTATCGGAAAGTGAGGTGAGGCCTGTTCTCTAGGGGAGCCTGTGGTGGGGTAGGAGGCCTGCAAGCTTGGGTGTCCCCAGGCAGAGATCTCCCGTCCTCAGATGGCCCCGGGGAATCGTCTCTAGCTGGAGGGGGTGGAGGCCAGTGAGAATGGCATGCCTGGTCACCCCAGATGAAGACACCTCCTCCTCCTCCCTTTTTCCCTCTGCAGCCATAGCTCTGGGCCCAAAGCCGATTCCTCCCCTAAAGGCTCTCGGGGCCTGGGAGGCCTCAAGTCTGAATTCCTCAAGCAGACTGCAGTCCGCGGCCTCAGGACTCAGGACCAGCCTGCAGGAAGCAAGGGTAGGAGGGCTGGGCGCACTGTGTGCTTGTACTGGGCAGTGTGTGTCCAGGGTTATTGCGCATGTCTGTCCTAAGTGTGAGCCCACGAGGGTCTGGATCCTCAAGGCTTCAGGGCTGGAAGTTCCTGGACCCCAGTTGGGTGGTCCTCTGGTCTCTGCTTGTGTCCTTTGGGAATGAGAGGGTCACTTGCAGGCAGCACCCATCTTTGTGCTCTGGGCTGTTAGGAAGCACTTCCCGGGCTGGAGAGATGGCTAAAAGCACTTATTGCTCCTCCAGAGGACCAGAGTTGGGGTTCCCAGAGCTCACAACTACCTGTAGCTCTGGCTTCAGGAGACCCAACATCTCTGACATCTCTGGGTACCTACACTTGTGCACACCCGCACAACCCATGCATACACACATAATTTCCTTTAAATGTCAGCCATGGTGGTGTGTTTTTGTGATTTTTTTTTCCTGTTTTTTTGAGACAGGGTTTCTCTGTATAACAGTCTTAGCTACCCTGGAACTCACTTTGTGGATCAGACTGGCCTCGATCTCATAGAGAATTTTTTTTTTTTTTTTTTAAAGAAAGCATTTCTTTTGGTCATGACAAAATGTACAACACACTGCCACTTCACAAGTCGGTCCTTGAGGCCAACAAGAACCACTATGGAGCTGTGGTCTTCTTCCTGGGGGCTAAACACCTCATCTTTTAAACCCTCTCTCAGTGGATGTCATTTTCAACACCGTGGCTTTTTGGCGAAGCCTGTGTCCTAGTGTGTGGTTGTGGCATTGAATGCGTGGGACCCTCTGGGCTCCTCCAGCTGATCCAGTTCTCTTACCACTGTTCATCCCAGAAGACAGTGCTGCAGCTCCCAAAACCCCCTGGGGTATCAACATCATCAAGAAGAACAAGAAGGCTGCCCCAAGGGCGTTTGGGATCCGGTTGGAAGAGTGCCAGCCTGCCACTGAGAACCAGGTGGGTGCCCGCGTTGCTTGAAGCAGGCAGTGCATGGAAGGCCCAGCCAGGGAACCAGAGCTCTAGGAATATGGCACTAGCCTATTCCTCATACACACAGCCTCGTGGCCAACTCCAAGAGGGGATCCCCGAGTCCTGCAGAGGGCCCTTCTGAACCGAGGCCCACCCTCGCTTGTCCCTTCTAGGTCAGTGGTGAAAGGCTCATGTTAGTTCTGACCCTTAGAAGGGAGGAGGCAGTCAGAGCTTCATCGAAGTTCTCGGGTGTCCTGCGGCAGCTCTGGGCGGTGTGCTGTCCTCACATCAGCCTTCTGCCACTTCCAGCCCTATCCCTAACCCCTCTCCCCTGTCTGCGTCCCCAGCGGGTCCCCCTGATCGTGGCTGCCTGTTGTCGGATTGTGGAGGCGCGGGGGCTAGAATCCACTGGCATCTACCGGGTCCCTGGCAACAACGCAGTGGTTTCTAGCCTGCAGGAACAGCTCAACCGTGGGCCCAGCGACATCAACCTGCAGGATGAGGTGGGTGTGGTGCGGCTGCCTGTAGAGTCCCGTGGACTGTCACGTGGCCCTCACGGTGGGCTACTCTAGATATCCTCATCGTTGGGCCGGAGTGTCCAGGGGGTGGGAGAAGCCTGCCCAGCCAGCCAGCCCCAGTGGGCTGATGGGTGCTGAGACAGAGGCAGGCGATTTGGTTTGGTTTGGTTTGGTTTTTTCAGAGAGGGTCTTCTGTGTAGCCCAGGCTGATCTTGCTGCCTCTGTCTCCCAAGTGCTAAGATGGTAGAAATGTGCCACCGTTAGGACAGCTGTCTTCCTGGCTGGATGACAGGTTTTACATGAGCACTTGGGACGGCCGAGTTCACTCAGTTACAGTCAAATATGGGCAGAGCGAGGGCTGAACACTTGCTGGGAACTGAACTTCCAAGAAAGCCGGCTAGTGTGCGGTTTTTTTGGGCCTCCTGTTGAGTTCTCCCCCACCCCACCCAGTCCCCCCACCCCCCACCCCTACTCCCTCCTCCTCCTGCCCCCACTCCTCTTTGCTGTCCTTTAGCACCAGGTTGGACAAGAAATGGGGTGCGGGCTGGAGTCCATACACCACGGAGGCCCACAGAGCCCTGGCCTGCAGGAAGGGGATGCGCCATGCTCTCAGGGTGGCCAGCCACCAAGGCCATAGCCTGGAAAGGGAAGCTGAGGCTAAGAGCGGCCTGTAGAGGTGGTGACATCTCACCAAAGAGCTTGTAGCATGGCTGGCAGTCCTCAGATGATTCCTAGAGTCTGAGGGTCCCAGAGGGGCTTTGACGCAGGCCAAGATCCCCTTCCTTTGCTAGGACATAGGCCATCTTGCTTTGCTCTGAATGTTACCTTGGATTTTTTTCACATCTATTTATTGTTTGTTGAGGGGCTCACATGTACTATGCATGCCATGGCACATGTGTAGAGGTCGGAGGACAACTTGTAGGGTCGGTTCTCTCCTTCCCCAGTGGGCCCTGGGGACTGGACTCAGGTCATCACTTGGCAGCCAATGTCTTTGCCTCTTGAGCCCCTCACTAGCCCGCCTCGGATGTCTGTGTAGGATTCCTTTTGACCAAAGGGCCTCTGCTGAACAAGGCTTTGGGTGGAAGTCGTGAATCTGGTTAG
Organism: Peromyscus leucopus; assembly: GCF_004664715.2. Classification (NCBI taxonomy): domain Eukaryota; kingdom Metazoa; phylum Chordata; class Mammalia; order Rodentia; family Cricetidae; genus Peromyscus; species Peromyscus leucopus. The sequence continues at coordinate 95,109,132 of NC_051086.1, read as the reverse complement.
GGAAGCAGGGTAGACCCTGGGACAGAGTCTTGGTGTCACTGAGATGGGAAGAGAAAACAAGTAGATGTGGCATCAGGGACCAAGGGAAGAGTGATCTGTCATCGAGGGCTGGTGTATAAGAGGAGGTACTGCTGAGGGCTGGGGCAGGGGTGGAGGAGAGCAGGCGGGTAGCCCTCGTAGGGAATGATAGCGTTGTTCAAAACTCATGGAAGGGCTTGAGGTTGGACGGAAGGTGGCCACACCTCTGTGTCTGGGGGTGGAGACAGTAAGGCCCAGGGCATGTGATGGGATCCTGGAGCCTTTGATGTTGAGCCAGTGGACAGTAGGGAGCTTTTGGTAGTTCTTACACTGACCTTTGACCTTGAGCCAGTGGAGTAGGGAGCTTTTGGTAGTTCTTACACTGACCTTTGACCTTGAGCCAGTGGACAGTAGGGAGCTTTTGGTAGTTCTCACACTGGGGGGGCACAGTCAAGAGTGCCAGAGTGGTGCTGAGGCTTCGTGACAGCCGAGTGGAGAGCGGGAAGAGCAGAGGGTGGGGGAAGAAGAGGCCCCTGAGGTGTGGGGTCACTGAAGGTCAGGCTGCTACAGTGGGCCCTGGGTAAGTAGAGGCAGAGAGGGAGGAACGAGGGGCAGAGACCGTAAGGGAGAGCTGCCGGTTGCAGGAGGAAGAGAGTGGCTTGAAGAGCGTCTGAGGGGGGTGGGTCAGATGGTGGCCCCATTGAATCTGGGGTGATGCACATCACCTGTATGGGCTGACAGGATCCTCAGCCCCTGACTGAGTGGGGTCATGTGACAGCCTGGAACCAAGGGACTGCTGTCTGGGAAAAGCAAACTGGCACCAGCTTGGAAGGGCAGAAGGACAGGGCTCTTAGGAGCCCTGTCACAGGAGACCAGATCTGAGCAGAAAGGCCTTAGGTTTGGCAGCCGGGAGATGGGAGGCGCTCGCTCCTCAGGACCGGGAAGAGGTAAGGAATGGGGGGGAGAGGCCTTAGGAGCGACCCCACTGGGTCAGCGTGAAGTGAAATACATCAGCTCGCCTTAGCCAGCGAGAAGAGGAGCCAGACTTGGAGGGACGGCCGGCCTGACCCAGGGTTAAGCAGGCATGTCCAGTGTGCTGACTGCAGTTTGGTAGCAGCCATCAGTCACACTGGTTCCTTTGGGGTGTGCAGGAAGTCAGGGCTCTGTGTGGAGTCCGTGGAGAGAGGGTGATGTTGGGGACTACATGGCACTAAGCTGAGGCTTTTTGTGATAAGTGTGCATAGGATTGTATCTTCTATTGACGGTGTTTCCATGCTTTCTAGGCAGTTAGTTCTGAGTGGTTCCCACGAGGGTACCTAAGCCTAGTTCCTAGCTACAGCATGTAGGGTGTTGGTGCCCCCTGGTGGACAGACAGAATGACCTGGTGGTTCCTTTATTAGAGCAGTTTCTTTAACCTATCTAGCTCAGTGGCCATTTGGGGCAAATTATGTATTGATGCGGGGTGTGTGTGTGTGTGTGTGTGTGTGTGTGTGTGTGTGTGTGTTCGTTCTTTTGTATTGTACTGGAGGTCATTTAGCACCATCCCTGGCCTCTATCCATCCATGTGTGCAGTGCTCCCAGATACTGCCAAACACTCCTGGGGGCCATGAGAGCGTTTGGATCCCTGCCCCTCACAGAGCCCAGCCTCACAGGAGGTAGTGATAAGCAAACAAAAGAAACACCTGGAAGAAAGTCGGAGTGCAGTGCAGATGACCGGGTAGTGGCATCCATGGCTGCTTGGGCTTTGGGAGCAAGACAGGGTGAGGGGCCAGCCCTGTGAAGGCAGAGGTTCAGTTCCAGCAGTGTCAACATGTGCAAAGGACCTAGGATCGGAAGGGGGCAGCATGTGAGGCCTGTGCTGTGGGTCAAAAGGGTGGTCTGAGGGTCACTCTTAGCTGGATGGAGAACGTCGGGAGGCAGGGCTGACCCTGGCACGTGTGGATACACCAGGCATGCTTCTGTGGGGTCACTTCCCTCACTCTGTCCCCAGGTTGGGTCCTTTTGCTTTTTGTGGTAGGCAGTATTGAACCCGCTGGACAGACATGGAGGCCTGGGCACTTGGGTGGCCTGGCTGCTCCTAGACCTGGTGTGGAGGGACATGGGCACCTGGGGTGAGCATGCCTGTCTGACCTCTCTGCTCCTCCTCAGCGCTGGCAGGACCTCAACGTGATCAGCAGCCTGCTCAAGGCTTTCTTCCGGAAGCTGCCGGAGCCCCTCTTCACTGACGGTGAGTAGTGGGCAGAACGGGGGGGGGTGGTGGTGAGGAGAGGGACGGGGACGGGGACATGCCATCCATGCCATCACTCACCACTCCCTGCCACGTACATTCTCTCCCTATTTCTCTCAGCTCACTTTGGCCTCGGTTAATTATTTTTGAATGTTGAGTTTATTTTATTTATTATTTTTTAAAAGATTTATTTATTTATTTATTTATTATGTATACAGTGTTCTGCCTGCATGCATCCCTGCAGGCCAGAAAGAGGACACCAGGTCTCATTACAGATGGTTGTGAGCCACCATGTGGTGCTGGGAATTGAACTCAGGACCTTGGAAGAGCAGCCAGTGCTCTTAACCACTGAGCCATCTCTCCAGCCTGAGTTGTATTTTATATGTATTTGTTTTATTCTATCTTTAAAAACACCAAAGGACTCTGCGCATGTCAGACATGGAGTCTGTGCAGCCGTGTGTCAGTCCTGTCGCTCTGTCCTCCCTCCTGAGGTCGTGGCCATGCTCTGAGCATCCACTGTAGCCTGGCATTGCTCCCTGAAACAGTTCCCCAAAGAGGAACTGTTATCAAACTCCTTCATGGACCAAGACAGTGGCTCAGAGAGGTAAAGTGACTTGCTAAGGTCACCCAGCCTGTGAGTGGCACAGCCAGGATTCCACTTCAGGCTTCTGGCCCCAAACCCGTCGATAGCCCATGTACTCAGCTGCGTGCCATTAACAGCCTGAATGGGTCTAGCAGCGCACGCCTTTCATTCCAGCACTCAGGAGGCTGGGGCAGGAAGATGATACTTTTGAGGCTAGCCTTGGCTACACAGAGAGCTATAAAACAGAAGCCTGTCTCAAAAACAAAATCACAAACTAGACATTGTGGCGCACACCTTTAGTCCCAACACTTGGAAGGCAGAGGCAGGCAGATCTCTGTGAGATGGAGTCCAGCCTGGTCTACAGAGTTCCAGGACAGCCGGGACTACAGAGAGACCCTGTTTCAAAACTCAAAACGAAAATCATAACCAGGCAGACAAGCCAATTCTGCCATGCTGTTTCTTTCCTGACCTTTATGCTGTGAGCCCCCCAGACCACCATGGGGTGGAGTGGGTGAGTGAGCACGACTCGCTCTACAGGAGGGCGTCCTGGTTTGTTGCATTTCCCAGTGTCTGTGGTGTAAATATTCTCGCTGTGACTTATTTCAAGCCACTGGCATGGTGTCCCCAACACAGACTAGGAAAGAGACATGTGCTTGTGCCTGCGGAGCCGTGTGGACAGGCTGCGACTTTGCTGTTGAGTTGTTCTTAGCAGCAGCTGGTTCTCAGGGCTGGAGAGAGATGGCTCAGAGGTTAAGAGCACTGGTTGCTCTTGCAGGGGACCCTCACCTGCATAGTGGCTCACAGCCATCTGCAGCTCCACTTCGGGGGATCCAGTTCCCTCTTCTGACCTCCCTGGGCACCAGGTGCACACGTGGTATAGACATACATACAGGCAAAACACTCATACACATAAGATCAAAATCAGTTTCTAGCCTGTGCCTTTTCTGATGGCTCCTCTACTGGTGGGTGTTTAGATCGCCTTCCACCTTCCAGGCCCTTCTTTGAGTCTGTCCTTACAAGACTGGCCCTCTTCTGTAGGTGGGTGTTCAGATGCGGGATGGTAGGTCAGTGTCTTCCTGTGAGAAGTAAGACACTTATTTCACTTCTTTTTTTTTTTTTTTTTTGGTTTTTCGAGACAGGGTTTCTCAGTGTAGCTTTGCGCCTTTCCTGGAACTCACTTGGTAGCCCAGGCTGGCCTCGAACTCACAGAGATCCGCCTGGCTCTGCCTTCCAAGTGCTGGGATTAAAGGCGTGTGCCACCACTGCCCGGCCTTCACTTCTCTTTTCTTTTGGTTTACTTGTTGTGCATGGGTGTTTACCTGCACGTATGCCTCTACCTGGTGCCTGAGGAAGTTAGAAGAGGGTTCCAGATCCCCTGGAACTGGAGTTATAATGTGGGTGCTGGGGATTGAACTTGGGTCCTCTGGAAGAGCAACAAGTCTTTAGCTTCCTATTGTTTGGTTTGAGGCAACAGAAAGTTACTCAGATTGGCTTTCAGCGTCTGATGGTCTCTTGCCTTTCCTCGTGAGTATGTGCAATTAAAGGCAGGTACCACCACACCTTGTTTGGTTTTTTCCTTTTCTGCAGTCTGGGCATCAAATGCAGGGCCTTGTACATGCTGGGCATGCACTGGGATGGCAGCCTCAGCTTTGTTCGAAGTGTTTGAAGTTTTTGCTGATCAGTAGGAGGGATGGTATCTTGCTATGGTTTCATTGTGTTGCCCCATTTCTAGGGAGAGGCAGCCTCTTTTCCGTGGTTTATTGGCTCTCTCCATTTCTTCTGTAATTGAGTCTTCCTGCTCTGTACCTATATTTCTGTTGGGTCATCTTTTTCCTCTTGGTTTGTGGGAACAAATGCATTAACCCTTGTTGATCTTTACAATTATTTGTTGTAGCATCCTCCCCTCCCCTGCCTTTTTCACTTTTTTCTTAGACAAGGACTTGCTATTTACCCCAGGATAACTTCATACTTGAAGCAATCCTCCTGCCTCAGCCTTCTAGATGCTGGGATTGCAGGTTATACCATCACAGCCAGCTGCCATTTCCCTTTGGACTTTTCAGTTTAGAAATGGAAAACTGGGGCTGGAGAGATGGCTCAGAGGTTAAGAGCACTGACTGCTCTTCCAGAAGTCCTGAGTTCAATTCCCAGTACCCACATGGTGGCTCACAGCCATCTGTAATGAGATCTGGCTCCCTCTTCTGTATACATAGTAAATAAATAAATCTTAAAAAAAAGAAAAGAAAAAGAAATGGAAAACTGTTTAAAATCTTAAAATTCTTCCTATTTTTATTATTTCTTTCTTCTTTTTCTTCTTCCTATTATTATTACTATTATTTGTTTTTTTGTTTTGTTTTGTTGAGACAGGGTTTCTTTGTGTAGCCCAGGCTGTCTTAGAACTCACTCTGTAGACCAGGCTGGCCTCGAACTCACAGAGATCAGCCTACCTCTGCCTCCCCAGTGCTGGGACTAAAGGCGTGCGCCACCACTGCCTGGCTCTATTTACTTACTGAGTATGGAGGGAAGGGAACCATGGCCTGCATGTAGAGGTCAGCGGTCAACTTTCTAGAGTCAATTCTCCTTCCACCAGGTGGGACCTGAGGATCAAACTCAGGTCGTCAGGCTTTGCAGCAAATTCATTTACCCACTGAGCCGTCTCACAGACCCCCAACACAATATTTTTAAATGCCTAAACACTTTAATGGGTTGAATATCTCATGTTTAGTCCTTGTGGTTATAAAAATATTTTTCTTCTGTGATTTTTTTTTTCCTTTTGAGACAGGTTCTTGCTCTAACTTAGGCTGGCCTTAGACTTAGGGAAATCCTCCTGCCTCAGCCTCCTGAGTGCTGAGATTATAGGCATGAACCAGCATGCCCAGCTTGCCTTTGATCTTTTAATAATTACATTTATCTATCTATCTATCTATCTACTATGGGGAAGGAATACACAAGCTTGCCAAGTCATTCATGTTGAGGTCAAAGGGCAGCTTGCAGGATTCAGTTCTCTCCTTCCACCATGTGGGACCCGGGGGTTGAACTCGGGTCGTTAGACTTGGCAGCAAGCACTTTTACCCACAGAGCCCCCTCGTAGGCCCTCACCTTTGGTATTTTGATTTGTATATTAGGCTCTGTGTCACGGAACTAAACTAGCTGGTGTTGTGTGATATAGAAGTGGACGCTCTCTCATGGTCCCTGGCATGCGGGCATGCCTGCATCCTTTCCCACTGCGCATGTCCTGTAGTGGAATCCCAGTCCTCTCTGCGCCCCATGTGCACGCCTTCAAAAGCCAGTGATTGACATCCAGTGTCTTCCTGCATCACTCTACACCTAATTTTCAGAGACAAGGTCTTTCACTGAATCTGGGGCTCCCAGTTAGTGAGTTCCGGGGGTCCTCCTGTCCCCTCTTCCAGTACTGGGGTGACAAAGCATGCTGCCACTTTTTTTTGAGGTTTATTTATTCATTTTATAAATATGGGTGCTTTGTCTGTGGTCTGCATGTACGCCTACACACCAGAAGAGGGCACCAGATCCCATTATAGACAGGTATGAACCACCATGTGGGTGCTGGGAATTGAACTCAGGACCTCTGGAAGGGCAGTCGGTGCTCTTAACCTCCAAGCCATCTCTCCAGCCCTGTCACAGTAAGCTTTCCATGTGGTGCTGCGGTCCAGCGTCCTGGTCCTCATGTTGGTACAGCAAGCCTGTCCCCCACTGAGCCATGTCCCTGGCCCTAAACCATATTCTTAGCGGTCCTTACAGATGGCTCATCTGGACGAACTGTGTTTTATATTTTGGGGTGTTGGGGATGGTATTGAGGGCCTGGCCATGCTAAATCCTTATTTGCTGGAAGTTCCATCCCAGCTAACCTGATGGAGGCTGCACCCCCAGGGAGCATGGGAAAAAGGGCTTCGGTATTAAAGTTCCTGGGACATCTTTGGGAACCTCAGAAGCTGAGGACTGTTGAGGTCGGTGAGGTGTCTGAAGGCCTTCTCCTTATTTCTGACCTACTGAAGACAGGGGTGGGGACCCTTTGCAAGGATCAGCAAAAAGTCCAGGTCTTCCCTGCAGCAAAGCCTCCCCCTCCCGGCTGGAATCCTCAGCTCCCGAGTGAGGAAGGGGCTGCCTCCACCTCTGAGCATCTCTCCTGTCTTCTAGACAAATACAATGACTTCATCGAGGCCAATCGGATAGAAGACTCCAGGGAGAGGATGAAGACTCTGCGGAAGCTGGTGAGGACAGGAGCCTGCCAGGCAGGAGGGGCAGCCTGGTGCCATCCCCCCATTGGCTTTGGAGAAGCCTTTCTCCACCGATAGCCTCAGTTTCCCCATCTGAACCAAGGAAGGGGGTTGGCAGGTGGATTCCAGCTCCCTGTGGTGGGGCAATGGGAGTCTCTTTGGAGCATGGTGGAGGTTGGATTGGAGAGATCACCACAGCCTGGTCCCTTTTCCCTCCTCCTGTCCCCTAGATCCGGGATCTCCCAGGACACTACTATGAAACGCTTAAATTCCTCGTGGGCCATCTCAAGACCATTGCTGACCACTCAGAGAAAAACAAGGTATGTGTAGTTCCCTGGTGGAGTCTGGGAAGCACTGGCTGCACGGAATTCGTGCCTCCTCAGCATGATCTGAGGCCCCGTAGTCCCCACCTCCTAAGGCTGTTATTCTATACCTACCACACTGGCCAGTGCACCAGCCTGCAGCTGGGCCAGCGCCGTTCCCTCACAGAGCCAGCTCCTGAGTTGCTGAGGGCCATGTAGAGGCCAAGAGCCACTGTGCCCCATGCCAAGTGGCATCTGTCCTCTGGTCCAGCGCCAATCCCTTCCCTTTACATCTTCCTAATCCAGTTCTTTCTGTCTTTTGGTTCTGCAGTGGAGAAAAGGAGAGGAATGAAGGGATTCCTCCCTGTTCTAAACTACACTAGAGTCTCCAACATGTCTCCCACACCAGAATCCCCATACTATCACTAACCACGAGGGCTACCCTGGATGGGTGTGTGAGGTGGGCACTGATTATGGCTGCCAGGCCTGGAAATGAGAGAGGCTAAACATCTGGCTTGTACTTCACCTGGCAAACCTCTCCATGCCCATGTGGGATGTTCAGCCCCTAATCTCGGGACAGATCAGGGTGGGGGATGGGAGTCTCAGTGACCTGGAGTGAAGGGTACCGGTGGTCATGCTCAAAGCAATGATCCTGGGATTTTCCCCTCCCCAACCCAGATGGAGCCCCGGAACCTGGCTCTGGTCTTCGGGCCAACGTTGGTAAGGACATCTGAGGACAACATGACAGACATGGTGACCCACATGCCGGACCGCTACAAGATCGTGGAGACGCTGATCCAGCACGTAAGTGCCCGTTGTGTGCTTGTAGTCTGGTGTCCAGGGCCAGGCTCTGCTCCTGCCCAGCCTAAGTGCCCAGGGCCAGGCTCTGCTCCTGCCCAGTCTGGGTACCCTAGGTACCCCACAGGTACCCCAGTGCCCAAGAGGTTACTGCTGGGGGATGCATGCCTTCAGCAGTGACAGGATGCCATCAAGGCAAAAACAGCATTGCATCCAAGTCCTTAGTTAGCAGAGGAACAGGGTGGAATCAGAGTCAGGAGGAGCAGGGATAGTGGAGCCTGGCTACAGAGGGTCCTCAGGTTGTTCTGGTGGAGGTGGCCAGCAGAACTGGGCACACGGGTGTCAGGAGGTCTGGGCCTTAACACCCGCTGGGTCAGGGGGCACAGATGGTGTAGGAAATGGAGCAGGGACCAAGGCCACATCCTCCATGGTGCTCTGGTGCAAGTCACTGCTTGACCTCCCTTCCGACTCCTGGAGGTCCAGGGAGCCCCTGTATTCTGCTACATCAGTGGTCCTCAACCTTCTTAATGCTGTGACTCTTTTAATACAGCTCCTCGTGTTGTGGTGACCTCTAACCATAAAATTATGCTGTTGTTACTTCATAACTGTAATTTTGCTACGGTTATTTATTATAAAGTAAATATATGTGCTTTCTGATGGTCTTAGGTGACCCCATGAAAGGGTTGTGACCCATAGGTTGAGAACCACTATGGTGGATCCTTGCTTTTGTCTAGGAAGGGTGAAGAAACCAGAGTGGCCAGCAGAGGGCGATAGAGGCCTCTGTCTCTGAAGCCCACCCAAAAGGCAGTTTGCTGCCTTCTAGGGCTCAGGGATGATTTTGTGAATCAAAAGATTTCCTACTTACCGATCTGTGACAGCCACAAAGTGTGGGTGGGCCCAGAGTCCTCTTCTGCAGAAGGAGTAAGGTTAGTCATTGGTCACAGGAAGGAAGCTCTGTTAACCCCATTTTATAGATGAGGAAATCAGGGCTCAGGGAGGTGGTGACTTGCAGATCGCACACCAAAAGATGGCATCTCCAGGATTTCAAACAGGTCTGTCTACCCAAGTCTGTGCTCCCTCCCTCCCACCTCCCCGCTTCCGGCCAGAGCTGAGGAACGAGGCTTCAGGTCAGGGAATGAGGCAGCAGCGGACTTCGATCATGCTGACTCTGTGGCCTGCCTATCCATCCTTCACCCAGTGGTCAGGGCCATGACTGCAGGAGTGAGCACTGTGGCCTCTTCTCCACCCAGCCTAAAATTGTCGGTACCACGAATCTCCTGAGTCCTGGGAAGGTTTTGTTCTCGAGAACCAGGATCTCCAGAGACTCCCACAGGAGGAGCCATGGTTGAGAAGGAGGGCTTCTGGCCGTGCGGTTTCTGGAGAGGTTGCCAGAAGCCTGAGGTCTGTGGCCAACACAGGGGTTGGAACAGCAGCCTTAAGAGAGGAAGCAGGCCCTTAGCAGGCCTGTTCTTCCAGAGGCAGCGTCTGTGCCTGGGGTGGGGGATGGGGGTCACAGGAGTGCATGTCTGTCTCAGCGCCTGGCCTGGCCTAGGGTGTGCTTGGTGAGCGCTCTGTTTGCTAAGCCAATGAGTCAGCAGTGAGTGGATCTCTGAGGCTCGGCCTGCTGGGCTTTCCACCCAGGGATTCGTTCTGACAAAAAGCTGAGCTGGCGACCTTCCCTTCTCGCCTCCCAGGCCTGGGACATCTTTGATGCTGAGCAGGCTCCGCCCTTGCATCCCCCTCCGGCCACCCACCTGAGAGGCCAGGGGCTCTCTACAGGAGCGGCAGAGAAACCCGGGCAGGGTAGGCTGTAGAGGCTGGTCAGCCCTGGCCAGACAGTGACCGCCGGAACTAGTGGTAACATTGACTCTACCTGGAGTTTCAGACAAAATGGCTTCCGACAGGGGCTTCTGTCACCAAGGGAAGCCTAGAGCAGCCAGCAGGCAGGGGTCTCCAGGCATCCAGGGGTGGGAAGTGAAGGGTGAACAAGACTTCCGCAGAGCAAAGAGGAGCGCAGCCCAGGTGCTTGGTGGAGGTCACCCCACAGCCCTGCTGTGTCCCCGAGTCAGCTGGCGTCCAGAGCCTGCGGTGGGGGATTTAGTCTTTTATTCAGCACTGTGGGACCCTAGCACTTCTCAGCCTTGGCATTTTTGTCGTCTTCCTGTGTTAGGGATGGTGCCCAGGGCCTTGGCCGTGCTATGCCAGAGTTCTCCCACTAAGCCGCGTCACAGTCTGACTGTGCCCTCCTGGTGTTGGGAGTGGCCCCAGCCCTCCATGCCAGGCTGTCTCGTCAATTGTGACAATAGGAAAGAGGCCTGTGCCAGGCAGGGAGAGCAAATTCAAGGCCATCCTGGACTTCATAGAATTTTTTTTAAAGATTTATTTATTTATTATGTATACAGTGTTCTGTCTGCATGTATGCCTGCAGGCACCAGATCTCATTACAGATGGTTGTGAGCTACCATGTGGTTGCTGGAATTGAACTCAGGACCTCTGGAAAGAGCAGCCAGTGCTCTCTAACCTCTGAGCCATCTCTCCAGCCCACGTGTCCCACTTTAATTGTCTATATGTAGTATGTGTAGTTATTTCCACTTTCTCTCTATAATTCTTTTTAAACCTTAAGGCAGTTTACAAAGTAACGGTTTTCATCATGGCGTTTTCATACATGTCATTGCACAGCCTGCTTCCCCGCTGCCCCCATCTTTTTTGCACCCTCTTTTATTTCATAGGGCAGCTCTGGAGTTGGTTCTCTTCACTTTGGGAGGGCCCCAGGATCCAAACCCAGACTGCCAGGCCTGCGCGATAAGCACCTTTACCCCACCGAGTTGTCTGAGCCGCTCCTGCCCCGTCTCTCTAGTCTCCTTCCTCTATCGGAGTAGCTATTCTTCTGCTCTCTCATCACAAGTATTCCGTACCCTCTCCTTTTCCTTTTCCATCCCTTAAGATCTCTTTCTCCCTAAACAAGATCCCTTTCTATTTTCATGGTGCCTGCGTGTTGGGGAGGCAGAGGCAGGTGGATCTCTGAGTTCAAGGCCAGCTGGTTACAGAGTGAGTTTCAGACAGCCAGAGCTACACAGGAGAAACCCAGTTTGAAAAAAACAAACAAAAAAAACAAGCAAAAAAAAAAAAAAAAAAATTATAGTTTTTCCATTTTCTGGCAGATGTCATGATTCTTATTTTCCTTATGACTAAATTAAAATTCCATTGTGTGTGTATTACATTTTTTGTTTATCCATTCATCTGGTAGTGGACATCCAGGCTGGTTCCTTTCTAGCGATCGTTGAAAAAAAAATACAGTGGTAAAACATGGCTATACAGTCATTTTCAGTTTTAAGTTTCCGAGGAACCTCCCACTGGACTTCTGAAGTGGGCTGCACCGGTCGTGTCCCCGCCAGCAGTGAGGAAGCCTCTTTCCTCACATCCTCAACAGTACTGGTTGCTTTTTGTCTCCTCCTCTATCCTCTTCTCAACCTTCCTCCTTCTTCCTTCCTCTTCCTTTCTTTTTTTGAGGCTGGCCTTGAATCCTGATCCTCCGGCCTCTACTTCCCAGAGCTGGGGTCATACGGATGCACATTGCCCACTTTGGTCCTCTTATCCTATCCTTGGTTGTTTCATCACTAGGGCTCTGGAGTAGAGTGTGAGCTCAGGAATTGTGACGTTTCCAGCATGCTCTGTCTATCTGGGATTGCTTTGGGTATTTGGAGTCTTTTGTACTTGTATATGAACTTGTTTGTGTTATTTGTTTGAGACAGGTTTCTCTGTGTAGTTTTGGTGCCTGTCCTGGATCTCGATCGTAGCCCAGGCTGGCCTCGAATCACAGAGATCCACCTGCCTCTGCCTCCCAACATGCTGAGATTAAAGGCGTGCGCCGCCGCCGCCGCCGCCGCCGCCGCCGCCGCCGCCGCCGCCACCACCACCACCTGGCTTGCATATGAATTTTATATTTATTTTTTTCTGGTTTCTCTTGAAAGAATGTCATTCGGAAAATTGGATGGTGATTGTGTGAATTTATACACAGCTTTTAGTAAGCCAGCCATTTTTTGTAGTATTAATTCTGCCAATTTTCAGCACAAGAGCACCTTTAATATATCTTGTATCTTCTGGTCTTTCTTCAGTGTCTTACCATTCTTATTGTAGAGATCTTTCTTCACCTGCTTGGTTTGCATTTATTCTTAGAGTTTTAAAAATGATTAATTAAAAATTTGTGTGTATGCATGTACATGGGCATATGTGTGCCATGGTTGTGTGCTATTGCGTATGCGTACAGAAGTCAGAGGACAGCTTTAGAGCAGTCTGCTGTCTCTTTCCACCATGGGCACTTCGGGTTGAACGTGGATAGTTAGGCTTGGCAGCGAGCACCTGTGCCCACCTGTGTGTCGGGCAGGAAGATGGCATGTGTGCCGCTGCATACTTGTAGAGGTTAGAAGATAGCTTGCTGGGTCAGTCCTCTCCTGCCACCAAGTGGTCCCTAGGACTGTACTCAGGGCTGCCAGCCTGGTGGCTTACCTTCTGAACAATCTCACGGCCCCCCTAGGGTTGGTGATTTTTTGGTGTTTTGGGTTTTTTGGTTTTTTTTGTTGTTGTTGTTTACTGTTTAAATGGATTTTTTTTCAGAGTTTCTTCTCAGCGAGTTCATTACTGATATATAGAATGGCTATTGCTTTTTGGTCTGTTCATTTTATTATTTACTAGAAGTGTTTATCTGATCCAAGAGTCCTCTGGTGGAGTCCTTTGGGACTTTTAAATGTAGGATCATATTGTCTGTAAATAGGAATACTTTGGCGTCTTCCTTTCATGTTGTATCCCTTTATTTTTTTTCGTATTGCTCTAGTGAAAAACTTCAACCTCTACACTGAATGAGAGTGATGAAATGGCCACTCATTGCATTCCTGATTTTACAGGAATGGCTTTCATTTCCCTCATTTAGTATAATGTTGCTCTATGTGTGTCACACATGGACTTTCTATGTTGATATATGTTCCTTCTGTTCCCAGTTTGTGCCATGCTTTGGTCATGAGGGATCTTGAACTTTGTCAGAGGCTTCTCTACATCTATTGAGGTGATCACATCATTTTGTCCTTATTATATAGATTTACACATTGTATTACACTTATGATTTGCACATGTTGACCCTTGTACATCTGGATGAAACCACCTTGGTCATGGTATGTGATCTTCTTAATGTATTCTTGAGTTTGGCTTGCAAGTGTTTTGTGAGAGTTTTGTGTCTGCTCATCGGGGAGATTGGTCTGTAGTTGTGTTCCGTGTTGGATTCTTGCCTCGTTTTGGTATCGGTATATTCTGGCTTTGGGGGTAACATCAGTGGTGTTCTCCCCTTTCTATTTGGGGGGACCAACTGTTTCAGGAGTGTTGTTAGCTCTTTAAAAGGTTGTAGAATTTGGCAGTGATAGGCATTTTATTACTGCTTCAATCTGATGGTTTTCATGGATCTGTTTATATCATCTTGTGGTTCCCAGTTTGTTTGTTTGAATGTAAGTTTTCAAAGGTACTTCCTAAGCTATTCTAGATTTTCCCTAGTTGTATAAATTTTACTTCCACTCCTGAAAAGGGTGTTATGTAGCCCAGGTTATGTGATTGGGCTAGCCTTGAACTCTTGATCCTCTGGGATTACAGGGGTGTGCCTCCATACCAGGCTAATTTATCTTTTTCAAAGAACCAGCTTTTTATTTTATCCATCCCTTTGCTCTGTTAGTCTCTATTTCATTTGTTTCTCTATGATCTGCATCATTTGTTGACATCCATTGCTTGGTGTTTGGATTATTCTCACTTGCATAAGACCTTGAGGCACATCCTTCTGATTTAGAAAAAAATTACTATTATTGTGGGGGGGAGTGCACAGGTGCTGTGCTGTGGTGTGTGTGTGTGTGTGTGTGTAGGTAGGAGTGCAACTTTGTAGCATCAGTTCCTTCTTTCTCTCTTTTGTGGGTCCCATCGGTTGACTGAACTCAGGTTACTAGTCTGCATGGCAAGCAGCTTAACCAGGCGAGCCATCTTGCTGGCACCCTCTTATCTTTAATGAAGTACTTATTATTACTTATTATTGCTGTAAAGTTTCTTCCTTTCTTTCTTTTTTTCTTCCTCTCTTCCTTCCTTCTTCCTTTCTTTCTCTCTTCTCTTTTTTTTTAAAAAAGATTTATTTATTTATTTTGTATACAGCATGTATGACTACAGGTCAGAAGAGGACACAGATCTCATTGCAGATGGTTGTGAGCCACCATGTGGTTGCTGGGAATTGAACTCAGGACCTCTGGAAGAGCAGTCAGTGCTCTTAACCTCTGAGCCATCTCTCAGCCCCCTCTTTTCTCCTTTTTTGTTTTGTTTTGTTTTTATTTTTCGAGACAGGGTTTCTTTGTGTAGCTTTGCACCTTTCCTGGATCTCACTCTGTAGACCAGGCTGGCTCCAAACTCATAGAGATCCGCCTGCGTCTGCCTCCCAAGTGTTGGGATTAAAGGCGTGCGCCACTACCACCTGGTGTGAAATTGAGTTGGGTTCCCTCCCTGGTTTCCTAGTGAGTCACTAGACAATGTATTGTTCAGTCTCCAAGTATCTGTGTCTTTTCTTTTACTGTTGATTTCAATCTTTATTGCATTTTGATCTGATAAGATATATGTAATTATTTTGAATCTTTTATATTTGTTAAGACTTGCTTTGTGCCTAGAATGTAGTCCATTTTAGAGAAGGCTCCATAAGAAGAAGGTGTCCTCCATATCTGTTGAAAGGAATATTCTGTGGTTACCAGTTAAGCCCATTTGATCTATAGTTCTATAGTGTTGTTTAAATTTTTTTCTAGATTTTTTTTTTTTTTTGAGAGAGAGAGTTTCTCTGTGTAGCCATGGCTGTCCTGGAACACATTCTGCAGACCACCCTGGCCTTGAACTCATAGATCTGCCTGCCTCTGCCTCCCAAGTGCTGGAATTAAAGACACCATGCTCAGCTAGATTTTAAAAAAGTAATAATGTGTACGTGTGTGTTTATGTGTGTATGTGCACGCAGTACCCATGGAGGCTGGAAGAAGGTGTAGGGTCTGCAGAAGTTAAGGTGCCTGTGAGCTGCTCAGCATGGGTAATGGAACCAAACCAGGTCCTCTGGAGAGCAGTAAGTGCTTTTAACCACCAAGATATCTCTCCAGCCTCTTTTTGATGTGTTTGTTGGTTTGTTTGTTTGGTTTTCAAGACAAGGTTTCTCTGTGTAGCTCTGCTGTCTTGGAACTTGTTCTGTAGACCAGGCTGGCCTCAAACTGGAAGAAATTCACCTGCCTCTGCCTCCTAAGTGCTGGGATTAAAAGTGTGCACCACAACCGCCCAGCTAGACCATCTTTTTTAATAAAAAAATTTTGTGTGTATGGATGTTAGGCCATGAATGTCCGAAGAGAGTGTTGGATCCCTTGAAAATGTAGCCCAAGCTGCCCTCAAACTCCCTACATAGCCAGGGTGACATTGAACCTCCGTGTATACTACATGTCTGGTTTCTGTGGCGCTAGAAATCAAACCCGGGGCCCCATGGATGCAAGGCAAGCATGCTACCAACTGAACTACATCCTCAACTCAAATAATTTTTATTATTAATGTTTCTGGTCCAAAGACAGTGGCTTTTTTTTTTTTTTTTTCCACGCTGAGTAATGAATTCAGAGCCTTGTGCATGTTGGGTAAGCGCTCTGCCAACTGAGTCAGCCACCCAGCCTGTTTCTTCTGACTCTGTTTTGAAGTTGACTTAGTATACACTAGAATTGCTACCCTAGTGTTTTCAGCTCCCATTTGCTTGATGGACTGAAGTCTGTCCTTTGACTCTGTCTGTAGTAATCTTGGCCGATGAAGTGTGTTTCTTGGAAACAGATAACTGGATCTTTTTTTTTTTTTTTTAATCCAGCCAGCTAGTCTCTGTTTCTTTATTGATGGGTTGAGATCATTTACACGAAAGGCTATAACTGAGTGGTGTTTACTAATTCCTGTCATTTGTCAGCTTGGGTTATTGTTTGTCTTTGCTCCCCAGTACTATTAAGGATTTTTCAGGTTTATTGCTGGACCTTTGTGTATCTCTTCCTCATGAGAGTTACTTTTTCGTGGGTTCTCCTGATTGAGGCTCTCTTCCCCTCTGTGGAGAGGACTCCTGTGTCTTCTGCAGCACTGGCATGTCTGTCAAGAACTGCTGTAGTGTGCGCATCCTGAAATGTTCTTACTTCCTGTCAATGTAAGCAGTAGCTCTGCTTGGCCCCGGTTAGCCGCTCTTTACATGCTTCTCAGGCTGGACAGGCACAGTTCCATGCTTCGCTCGCTTCTGGCTGGCTGGTGAGAGCGTCTGTGGATTTCTGATGTAGATGAGTTCACATTTCCCCTGACCGCGGACAGTATTGTTTCTTTTTATGTTTACATGTTGCCTGTAATCTGTCTTGAAGAGGTTCTTCCCGCTTGTTTGGGGTTCTCTTTGGGTGTCCATTTGTTCTCTGGGTCTGGCAATTGTCTGCTGTATTCACACAACAGAGTTTGTATGCTTTGAGTTTTAATCTCAGCTCTATCCTGTGACTTCCTCGGTTTGGTCTCTTGATCACAAGTCAGGGTTCCTAGCCACTGTGATCATGCTCAGGTTTTTCCTCTGTTGTTAGACTGTTGTATTTTGTCCATCTGTCCTCTGTCTTAGTCAGTAGCTGTGATGGAAGACCATGACCAACCTGGGGAGGGAAGGGCTTGTTTTGCTGACGTTTCTACATCACAGTCCTTGGTCAAAGGAAGTCAAGGCACGGACCTGGAGGCAGGAAATGAAGCGGAGACCATGGAGGGGTGCTGCTTACTGACTTGCTCCCCATGGCTTGCTCAGCCTGCTTTCTTAAAGAACCCAGGAAAGGCACCACCCACAGTGGACTGGGCCTCCCCACATCAGTCATTAATGAAGAAAATGCCCAACAGACTTGCCTATAGGCCAATCTTATGTGGACGTTTTCTCAGTTGAGAGTGCCTCTAGTTTGTGTTTGTTGGCATAAAACTAGACTGTGCATCCTCCATCCCTGACGTTCCTTCTCTGCTCCATTGAGTCCGTCGGCTCGGCTTCCTACTGTGGCTTTTATCGGATTTTCATTTCCAACAGTTCTATTTTTTTTTCCCAAATCCGTTTTTGGTCTTTTGTTTTTTGTTTTTTTTTTTTCTTTTTTGGTTTTCGAGACAGGGTTTCTCTGTGTAGCTTTGTGCCTTTCCTGGAGCTCACTCTGTAGACCAGGCTGGCCTTGAACTCACAGAGATCCGCCTGGCTCTGCCTCCCGAGTGTTGGGATTAAAGGTGTGCACCACCACTGCCCGGCTTGTTTTTTCGGTTTGGTTTGGTTTGTTTGGGTTTTGTTTTGTTTTGTTTTGCTAACCTTTTCCTTTACTTTGCTGACTCTCCTCACCAGATCCTAAATTGAGTTTATCTGTCTGTTATTCGTCCTCTTTCAATAACTGATTATTTTTTCTAGTAAACTTATCTAGCATCTTACCATTATAGTATCTTGTTCATATATATGTGTGTGTGTATATACTGTATATGTAATGTGTATGTATTTGTACCACATGCCTGCAGAGGGTATGGAAGCTTCTGGAACTAGAACTACAGGGGTGTTGGCCATGGGGGTGCTAGGAACTGAACCCAGATCCTCTGTAAGAGCAGCAAGTGCCCCCAGCCACTGAGCCATCTCTCCAGCCCTATTTCAGAATATCTGCTTTTGGAAAAGTTTATTGGCAGTTTTTTCATGTTTCTTGGTTTCTTTCTGTATTGTGTTTTGGATGTCACTGCTGGGTTATTTGAAGATCCCTTGAGGGCTCAATCCCCAATGCCACTAAGAGAAGAGGAGACAGTTACTGTAAAAGCAACAATGTCAACCATGCTGGAAGCCAGGCTGTGGTGGTGCACACTCTTAATCCCAGCACTTGGGAGGCAAAGACAAGCAGATCTCTGAGTTTGAGGCCAGCCTCGTCTGCAGACGAGTTCCAGGACAGCCAGGGCTACACAGAGGTACCCTGTCTCAAAAAACAACAACAACAACAAAAAAAAAAAACAAAAAAAAAAAAAAAAAAACCCAAAAACAAGGAAAACAAAGCAAATCAAACCATGCTAGACACAGAAAATACAAAGATCTCCCAATATTAAGAAAGTTTGAACACAAATTCAGGCCAGTGGGATGGCCCAATGGGTAAAGATGCCTGCTGCCAAGCCTGAAGACCTGAGTTCAATCCCTGGGATCCTTAGGAAGAAGAGAATAGACTCCCCGCAAAATATCCTCTAATATATACACACACAAACACAATACACAATGTTTTTAAACATTAAGTAAATGCACATATGTGTGTGCAGGCAAACATACAAATAAAATAAAAATAAACAAATCTTTAAAAAATGAAAATGGGGCTGGAGAGATGGCTCAGTGGTTAAGAGCACTGACTGCTCTTCCAAAGGTCATGAGTTCAGTTCCCAGCAACCACATGGTGGCTCATAACCACCTGTAGTGAGATCTGGTGCCCTCCTCTGGCCTGCAGGGACACATGCAGCAGAATGCTGTATATATAATAAATAAATCTTTAAAAAAAAAAAATGAAAATGGGGTGGGGTGGGGTAGCGTGGTGGCTCACTCCTTTAATCTCTGCACTCAGGAGGCAGAGGCAGGTTGATCTCTGAGTTCAAGGCTAGCCTGGTCTACAGAGTGAGTTCCAGGACAGCCAGGGTTACACAGAGAAACTCTGTGCTGAAAAACTATAAATAAATAAACAAACAAATAAATAAATATTAGGTAACTATAAGAAGAAGAAGAAGAAAAAGAAGAAGAAGAAGAAGAAGAAGAAGAAGAAGAAGAAGAAGAAGAAGAAGATAAAAACAAGAGCTTTAAAAAAAAATTGGGGCTGGAGAGATGGCTCAGAGGTTAAGAGCACCGACTGCTCTTCCAGAGGTCTTGAGTTCAATTCCCAGCAACCACATGGTGGCTTACAACCATCTGTAATGAGATCTGGCTCCCTCTTCTGTACACATAATAAATAAATCTTTAAAAAAAAATTGGCACATACCTTTAATCCCAGCACTCAGGAGGCAGAGGCAGGTGGATCTCTGTGAGTTCGAGGCCAGCCTGGTCTCCAGAGTGAGTTCTAGGACTATGCAGAAACCTGTCTCGAAAAATCAAAACCAAACAAACAGAAAGCAGGGTCTTGCTGTGTAGCCCTGACAATGCAGACTAGGTTGGCTTCTGGAACTAGAACTACAGGGGTGTTGGCCATGGGGGTGCTAGGAACTGAACCCAGATCCTCTGTAAGAGCAGCAAGTGCCCCCAGCCACTGAGCCATCTCTCCAGCCCTATTTCAGAATATCTGCTTTTGGAAAAGTTTATTGGCAGTTTTTTCATGTTTCTTGGTTTCTTTCTGTATTGTGTTTTGGATGTCACTGCTGGGTTATTTGAAGATCCCTTGAGGGCTCAATCCCCAATGCCACTAAGAGAAGAGGAGACAGTTACTGTAAAAGCAACAATGTCAACCATGCTGGAAGCCAGGCTGTGGTGGTGCACACTCTTAATCCCAGCACTTGGGAGGCAAAGACAAGCAGATCTCTGAGTTTGAGGCCAGCCTCGTCTGCAGACGAGTTCCAGGACAGCCAGGGCTACACAGAGGTACCCTGTCTCAAAAAACAACAACAACAAAAAAAAAAAAAAAAAAAAAAAAAAAAAAAAAAAAAACCCAAAAACAAGGAAAACAAAGCAAATCAAACCATGCTAGACACAGAAAATACAAAGATCTCCCAATATTAAGAAAGTTTGAACACAAATTCAGGGCCAGTGGGATGGCCCAATGGGTAAAGATGCCTGCTGCCAAGCCTGAAGACCTGAGTTCAATCCCTGGGATCCTTAGGAAGAAGAGAATAGACTCCCCGCAAAATATCCTCTAATATATACACACACAAACACAATACACAATGTTTTTAAACATTAAGTAAATGCACATATGTGTGTGCAGGCAAACATACAAATAAAATAAAAATAAACAAATCTTTAAAAAATGAAAATGGGGCTGGAGAGATGGCTCAGTGGTTAAGAGCACTGACTGCTCTTCCAAAGGTCATGAGTTCAGTTCCCAGCAACCACATGGTGGCTCATAACCACCTGTAGTGAGATCTGGTGCCCTCCTCTGGCCTGCAGGGACACATGCAGGCAGAATGCTGTATATATAATAAATAAATCTTTAAAAAAAAAAAATGAAAATGGGGTGGGGTGGGGTAGCGTGGTGGCTCACTCCTTTAATCTCTGCACTCAGGAGGCAGAGGCAGGTTGATCTCTGAGTTCAAGGCTAGCCTGGTCTACAGAGTGAGTTCCAGGACAGCCAGGGTTACACAGAGAAACTCTGTGCTGAAAAACTATAAATAAATAAACAAACAAATAAATAAATATTAGGTAACTATAAGAAGAAGAAGAAGAAGAAGAAGAAGAAGAAGAAGAAGAAGAAGATAAAAACAAGAGCTTTAAAAAAAAATTGGGGCTGGAGAGATGGCTCAGAGGTTAAGAGCACCGACTGCTCTTCCAGAGGTCTTGAGTTCAATTCCCAGCAACCACATGGTGGCTTACAACCATCTGTAATGAGATCTGGCTCCCTCTTCTGTACACATAATAAATAAATCTTTAAAAAAAAATTGGCACATACCTTTAATCCCAGCACTCAGGAGGCAGAGGCAGGTGGATCTCTGTGAGTTCGAGGCCAGCCTGGTCTCCAGAGTGAGTTCTAGGACTATGCAGAAACCTGTCTCGAAAAATCAAAACCAAACAAACAGAAAGCAGGGTCTTGCTGTGTAGCCCTGACAATGCAGACTAGGTTGGCCTCAAACTTGCAATGAACCCTCCTGCTTTGTTCTCTCAGAGAGCGGGAGCCACCGCCCTGGCCCTCTCCCAAGACTTATTTCAGGCAAGATGTCTGTTTTGCTACATGAGGACAGATTCCTGAGTTCACTGCTGCTGCCAGGGAGCGGTGCGCGGGGCGGGGCCAGAGTGCTGCCTGGCCCGCCTCTTCTCCTCTCAGCACACTCCCAACAGTGTCCTCTCCATTGTATTTAAAAAGTATGCTTCTATCTTTTATTCCTTTACACACACTCTTCTAATTTTGTTTGCACATTTCTTTTCTATGATGAGTAATCTTTCCATGTCCTTTCTTCTTTTTCCCGTTTGTTCTGTTTTCCTCTACTATCTGCTTTTTTTGTTTGGTTTTTGGTTTTTTGAGACAGGGTTTCTCTGTGTAGCTTTGCGCCTTTCCTGGAACTCGCTTTGGAGACCAGTCTGGCCTCGAACTCACAGAGATCCACCTGCCTCTGCCTCCCGAGTGCTGGGATTAAAGGCGTGCGCCGCCGCCGCCGCCGCCGCCGCCGCCGCCGCCGCCGCCGCCACCACCACCACCCAGCTCTCCTCTATTCTTTTTGGTAGCGTTTTGATTTTATCTTGTGTTTCAATTTTTTGTTTTGCTTGTTTGTTTTTTAAGAAGAGTGGGGGATGAGGAGTCTGGTGGGGAGCACAGAAGCGTTAAAAGGAAAAACTGAGGTACTAAAGAGAGCACCTCCTGGCTCCCCAAAACTTGGAACTTGCCAGTTCTCTGCAGTGGGCAGGCGGTGTCGGCTGGCCTCATGGTCAGCTGCCTTCCCCAGGGTTTACGCTGGTGTCGATCGAGTCTGTGCTGGACAAGCTCTTGCCAGAGCATCTCTTCCCTTTAGTTGACCCCCTGTCTATAGCCACACTTAGCTTTGCCACCTGTGGGATGGGCAGATTTTTCTAGCCTTCTTGAGACCCCTAGGGTGGGGGTCTCCCAGATGTGTTTGTTGGGGGTATGGGAAGTAACCTCAGTGCAGAGATCTGGCACTGTCTTCCATCTTTTAAGGCCTCCTCGGTGATACTCCCCCTGCTGGCGGGATGGAGCTCCTGGTGTGAAGGAAAGCCTTGGAGGTTTCAGGTTCTGCAGCAGTGAATTCAGACAGGCGGCTGCTGAGACGAATCACAAGTGAATCTGAGGCTCAGGGCTTCTTCTCAGCTCCCACCAAGGGTGGGGTCTGTGCTTCTTGCCTGAACTGAGCCTACAGCAGCCCCCACTTTCACTTTTCAGACTCGGGGTTTTTGTTTTGTTTTGTTGTTTTGTTTTATTTCAGGACAGGATTTCTCTGTGTAGCCCTAGCTGTCCGGGAACTCACCCTGTAGATCAGGCTGACCTCGAACTCAGAGATCTGCCTGCCTCTGGCTCTGGAATGTGACCACTTTTTAGACTGTTAACAGTCAACTCCCTGGCTTTCTATAGCTGCCTTTTGGGGTTCTTACCCTGGGACTGGGGGTCAAATCCAGCCTCCCTAACTGGCATTGCCCCTTGTTGTCAGGCTTCACGGGATGTTTATATTTTGAGACTTGTCTCCCAAAAGCAGGCTGGCCTCCAACTTGCTAAGTAGCTCAGGATGATCTTGAACTTCTGGTCCTCCTGCCTCTTGGTTTATGCCTTTCTAGAGATCAAACCCAAGGCTTTGGCATGTTAAGCAAGTACTGCAACTGAGCTAAATCTCCAGCATAGCTCAGTTGTTCATTTTCCAATGTTTATTATGTGCATAGGTATTTACCTGAATTATGTCTGCAGAGGGTGTTGGATCCCCAGGAACTAGAGTTACAGGTGGTTGTTAGTTGCCACGTGGGTGCTGAGAATTGAACTCAGGACCTCTGGAAGAACAGCCAGTGCTCTTAACCACTAAGCCATCTCTCCAGCCCATCTTCATTTGTCTTGATCACACTTGTCAAAGATTTGTGTATCTCATTTTAAACATCTTTTGGTATGGTTGGGCATTTCATGTCTGCATCCCAGCACTCCAGAGGCTGAGGCAGGAAGATGTCTGTGACTTTGAAGCCAGCCTGCGCTACATTGTAGGACCCTGGCTCAACCACCACAACAATTCAATGTTTTTTTACTTCACACTTTACTTTTGCCCACTTTGAGATTGTTCTTACCTCTTGTATCTTCAGGAGTCTCTGGTTTTTACCCCGTAGCTCCATTAAGTAGGATTCTTAGCTCATCTGCCTCAGTTGCCTCTATTTTCTGACAACTGGATACAAGGTCACAATTTTCTTTAGTTTACTTCTTCTTCTCCTTCTCCTTCTTCTCCTCCTCCTCCTCCTCCTTCTTCTTCTTCTTTTAAGAATTTATTTATTTTTAGCCAGGCGGTGGTGGCGCATGCCTTTAACCCCAGCACTCAGGAGGCAGAGCCAGGCGGATCTCTGTGAGTGCGAGGCCAGCCCAGACTACCAAGTGAGTTCCAGGAAAGGCGCAAAACTACACAGAGAAACCCTGTCTTGAAAAACAAAAAAAAAAAAAAAAAGAATTTATTTATCTTATGTGCATTGGTGTTTTGCCTGCGTGTATGTCTGTGTGAAGATGTCGGATCCCCTGGAAGTGAAGTTACAGACAGTTGTGAGCTGCCCTGTGGGTGCTGGGTATTGAACCCGGTTCTACTAGAAGACTTCAGTTCACAGCCCTGGGCTCTATGCCCAGCACCACTGAGACTCGGACAGTTCATCTTAACCACCTCCTGGCATTCATAGTTGGCATTAGAGTTACCCCCGGTATGTCCTGTGGGTCTGGACAGATGTGCATGTGACTGTCATTGTAGTATCACACAGTCATTGCCAGAGTCCTGGCCCTCCAGTGTGCTTGACCTGCGTCCCCCTTACAACCCAGTAACCACTGTTCTTACACTGTGCCCACGGTCTACCTTTTCCACACTGTTGTGTAGCCGGAGTCACTGGTAACAGGGAAGCCCACTGGTGACAGAGCAGCAGTTCCGGGGTGCAGACGAGTCACCTCGAGTCTTTTCATGACTCAGTACCTCTTTTCTTTTTGCTGTTTTGCTTGTTTGCTTTTGAAACAAGATCTTGATGAGTAAGACAAGTTTGCCCTGGAACTTGCATCCATCCTCCTGCCTCTGCCTCCCAAGTGCTGAGATTACCAGCATTCCTGGCTCTGCTGCTGAATAAAATCCCATTGGGTATATGATGGTTTGTGCATGTGTTCCTCTCCCGAAGGATATTATTAGTCAGCTCTCAGTCGTTGTAGTGAAATATCACAGATAATTAACTTGTTGAGAGAGAAGTTTATTTTCACTCCCGGTTCTGAGGTTTTCGGTTATGTAAGTACCTCTGTTGCTTTTGGCCTCTGGTGAGGTACCACACTGTGACTGTAGCTGGGGCAGAGAGGAGGAAGACTTCTCACCTTACTAGCCAGGGGCAAAGAGAGAGAGGAGACAGGTAGGCTGGGTGCCACCCTCCCCTGCAGGGGTGTGCCACAAGGTCCCACCTCTTAAAGTGGAGCCAGCTGAGACCAAGCCTTCCTTTAATGCCTGGGCCCAGGAGGGACCTGTCCAGACCACAGCAAACAACTTGACTGCCCTGAGTCTTAGCCATTACAAACACAGCTGCTTCAGACAGCTGTGCACACCTGTGTGTGGACTTAAGCTTTCCATCCCTTGGGTTAACACACGCGAGCACACCTGCCAGGTCACACAAAGAGTGTAGTTGACTTAGTAAACAACCAGGAGTGCGATCCAGAGTGGCCTGCCATCTCGTCCCAGCAATGAATGAAAGCCGACAGCGGCTGTTTTTCTAGCCTTCCTTTGTTTTTCATTTCCGCCCTGTCTGGTCTTGAACTGTGCAGCCTCACAGAACTCACAGGGATCCTCCTGCTTCAGCTACCCCACCACACCGAGCCTTGTTGCAGGTCTTGTCAGTATGGGTGTTGTCAGGATCATTGGCCTCCTTCTGACAACCGCATGGGTACTGTGTTGTTTAATCTGCGTGTCCCGGAGGATGTCTGATGTGGGGCCTCATTCACATGTTGCCTACTGGGCATTGAACCTACGGCCTCCCGCATGCGAGGCGAGGGCTCTGCCTCCGGGCCCCAGGCCCCCCCCCCCTCCCCGCGCGCCTTGTCATCTGTGTTTTCTTGGTGGGGTGTCCAGGTCTGGCCCACATCTGTTTATTTTCCAGGTTTGAGGTTGAAGAGCCCTTTTGTATTTTGAATGAGGCCTTTATTGGCTGTCTCTTTGCAAATATGTTCTTCTGCTCTGTCGTTTGTCTTTGCCTACTCTCAACATCTTCTGTAGAGAGAAACTTCTCCTCAGAAACTCCACTTTATCGCTGATTTCTTTCATGAATACGTCTAAGTGCCATTTGGACTGAAGGACATCGAGGGTTTCTCTTCCTGGGTTTTCATGGGTAATGGTGTTCTGATGTCACTCTGTGTACCTTGACATGTTTCTCTATATGTGAAGTCTGGAAGGGGCTTTAGCGCTTCTAAAATTTTCACTAGTTCTTATTTTCCTCCATTGTGAGTAGAGGATATGGATTGTGTGGTTCAGACTCTGAAGAGCCATTGGAATCCCACAGTGGCCCAGGGTAGGCTTGACTTTTGAATGATTTGTGTATGTTTTTATTGATTTTTTTGTTTGTTTTTTTGTTTTTCAAGATAAGGTTTCTCTGTGCAGCTTTGGGAGTCTATCCTGGAACTCGCTCTGTAGACCAGGCTGGCCTCAAACTCACAGAGATCCGCCTGGCTCTGCCTCCCAAGTGCTGGGATTAAAGGCATATGCCACCACCGCCGGGTTTATGTTTTAAAAGAATGTATTTTCTCTAATTGAGGGCAAGGTTCCAAGTATGTTCACTAGTTCAGATTTGTCTATTGAGTTGCTAAAGGAATCAATATTTTTGCATGTATGTATTTTAATATTTTATATGTATGGGTGTTTATCTGCATGAGTGTCTATGTACCCATGTGTGTGCAGTGCCTGCAGAGGCCAGAAGAGGGCACCAGATTCTCCGGAACTGGAGTTACAACAGATTGTGAGCTGCCATGTGGTTGCTGGGAATCAAACCTGGGTCCTCTGGAAGAGCAGCCAGTGTTCTTAACCACTGAGCCATCTCTATAACCTCTGTGTATACTTTTCTAGTCTCCTGCAGGTCTGTGAATCTTTGTGTGCTGTTATCTGTGTGTGCTGACGCATTTGCCTATGTGTGCACATCTGGAGATGAGAAATGGACAGTATCTTGCTTTATCACTCTCCATATTGTTATTAATAAGGTCTCTCACTGAACCTGGAGCTCACTGTGTCAGCCAGGCACTTTATCTACAGAGCCGTCTCTGCAGCCCCTATTGTCCTTCAAGTATTTTAAGCTATTTTAGAGCCAGGTGTGGTGGTTCACACCTATAATCCCGGCACTTGGGAGGTGGAGGCAGGGGCTCAGGAGCTGAAGGCCAGTCTGAGCTACATGATACTTTGTCTCAAAAAATAAAAAAACGACAACATATATGCTACAATTTCCTTTACTTTTTTTTTTTTTTCATGTAGCCCTAGTGGCCTGACTAGGCTGGCCTCAAACTTGTGACAATCCTCCTGCCTCTGCCTCCTTAGTGCTGGGTTTGTAGGTATGCACCAGTATGCCTGGTTTTGTCCATAAAATTTAAATGACAGTGTAGGAGGATATAAAATTTCTGGTTTCAGCCGGGTCGTGGTGGCGCACACCTTTAATCCCAGCACTTGAGAGGCAGAGGCAGGTGGATCTCAGTGAGTTCATGGTCAGCCTGGGCTACAGAACCCAAGGAGAGCCGGGGCTACACAGAGAAACCCTTAAAAAAATAAATAAAAATTCTAGTTTCAAAACGGTATTCCTTCAGCACAGAGAGGAAACATTCCTTGCTTTCTTCCATCTTCTGCTGCTGGAAATGTATTTGTAAGTAGTCTGAACCTCTGGATTCTCAGATCCCATTTTTTTTTTGTTTTGTTTTGTTTTGTTTTGTTTGTTTTTTGTTTGTTTTTAACTTTATCTTTTAACCTGTTTTGTTTTGTTTGACAAGGACTTCTGTAGCCAGGCTGGACTGGAATTCACAGTGTAGCCTGGGCTGGCATTGAACTCAATTCTCTAGCCCCAGGCTCCCCACAGGCATGAGCCACCACGTCCAGAGTATTTGGCATTTATGAGAAAGCTCTTGCCTCTTTGTCTCTGAGGGAAGTTGAGACCGTTGCAGGTATTTTCCTTCACTGGGTAGAGTGTGACACCCCAGGTGTCAGTGCCGAGACAGGCAGGGATGGTAGGGTAGGAGATGCTGCCCTACCCGCTGCCATCTGGCTCCCCGACAGTCAGTGCACCCAGTGCCCACTAGAGGGCGCCGCTGCCCAGGCCTTCTGGCTGGCTATGGGGCACGGATACCATAGTGAGGGACCCAGGACCAGTTTGCGAAAAGCCTGTAAGCAAGTGGCTTGTGGTGGACTCTCCCTAGCTCTGATCTATTTCTCTCCCACATGATGGCCCCCTTTGTCTCCCCCTAAGGGTTTCTCACAGCTACGGAGCTGTCTGAGCCCTCTCTCCTAGGACTTGGCCACCCTCAGGGCTGCTGTGGAACTGTGACTCCCCCTGCTAATGTCACCCTGTCCTTTGTCTCTTCTGCAGTCAGACTGGTTCTTCAGTGATGACGAGGACAAAGGAGAGAGAGTAAGTGATGAGAGGGTGGGTGGGGTATGGTCTGAGGTGACCCTTGTCCCGGGGCGGGGGGCGGGGGGGGGCGGAGAAAGAGTGTGTGTGTGTGTGTGTGTGTGTGTGTGTGAGAGAGAGAGAGAGAGAGAGAGAGAGAGGAAGAGAGAAAGAGAGAGATTCAAATGGGTGTGGCGGTGGAGAGATGGCTCAGAAGTTAAGGACACCCAATGTTCCTGCAGAGGACCTGAATATAGTTCCCAGCGTCCACAGTCAGTTCTCACAACCACCTCCAACTCCAGAAACTTCTGATGCTCCCCACCCCCACCCCACACACACACCCAGCCTCCATGGACACTACACTCAAGTGCACAAGCCCACACTCAGACCCAGATAGTTACATGTAATTAAAAATAAAAGAGGCAGCTGAGCTGTGGTGACGCCTTTAATCCCAACATTTGGGAGTCAGAAGCAGGTGGATCTCTGTGAGCCAGCCTGTCTCCAGAACAGCCAAGGCTACACAAAGAAACCCTGTCTTGGAAAAAGAAAAAAAAAAAAAAAATATATATATATATATATATATATATATATATATATATATATATATATATATAATAAACAAGGCTGGAGAGATGGCACAGTGGTTAAAAACATCTGGTGCTCTCCCAGAGGACCCAGGTTGGAGTCCAGGACCCCAGTGGCCACTCACAGCCATCTGCACTCAAATATATATAGTCAAACTACCTAGACCTATAAAAAGGTTAAAATAAAGTAAAATCTTAAAAATAAAACAAAGCAAAAAAAGATTGAAGCAAGAGAGAATCCTTGGGCCAAGGCACCTGCAGTCTGATGGAGGAGACACAGCCCTTCCCTTCAGGAGCACCAGTCTGTGGGGGGAGATGCAGGTCAGACTCTGAGGAAACCCAGTATTTAGCGTGTAGGATAGTCCAGTCTGATGGGAATGACAAGGCCCTTGTTCTCAGCTGAAGGAGTCTTTGGGGTTCCGTCCTGGTGGGGCGACACCTAACAGCACCATGGGACCGGTCAGATCTAGTCTCATGATGTTCCCATTGAGGAGACGGCCCACCACGGAGGAGTGGTGGATCCAGTCATGAGGTTCTGATGAGCTGTGGGCTAGCCCTCTGGGAGGCGGCTGGCTGACCCCTCCTCCTGTTTGCAGACCCCTGTTGATGACAAGGAGCCGCAGTCAGTGCCCAACATCGAATACCTCCTGCCCAACATTGGCAGGACAGTACCCCCCAGTGATCCAGGCTCAGGTGAGTGCAGGGACCCGAGAGGGGAGAGATGGGGTGGTTCTGCCTTCCAGGGGTCCCAGATATCTGGCCAGACGTTCATCTTCCCTGCCCCCCCCCAGGGTCCTGGCCTGGCAGCACCCCAAGATGAGCCATAGTGGGCTTTCCCCTCTCTGGGAAGATCCCGCCGTGTGTTCAGCATCCCCAGGCCCGGGCGGGGCTGCGTTTGGCCGTCTTCACTGGCCTCTCTCCTGAGTCTTCATTTTCACAGCTGGCGGCGTTCTTCTGGGTGCATTCCTCTTTTTTAATTTCTCTTCCTTCTCTCCTTGCACCCTGTCCCTCCTCTTCTTCTCCCCTCAATCTCCTCCCACCACCTCCGTCCCCCCCTCCCTCTTCTTCTCCTGCCCTCCTCCTCCAGCGGACCTGTTGGAGATTTAAAGGGTATAGTGCGGTGTCGCGACCTCGTCACTAACAGTGGCGGGTGATTATAAGAAGGCTGGGCAGGCCGTGAGTGGTAGACATGTCCCCAGCAGTGAGGACCCCAGCCGGACATAGCAGTTGGCAGTGCTGGTCCACAGCGGCCCGTGGCTCCACCCTGCTTCCTCCTATCCCTGTGCTCCCTTCTTGGGAGGAAGCCAGACCTCTTGCCCCGCCACCAGCTGGCTCCCCTTCGCAGCCCCCAGCTCCGTGGCCTTCCCTGTGCAGAGCAAACACTTCCGGTTGACCAAGATGAGCAAAACTTGTCCGGGGACCCAGCCTCTGCTGGGACCAGTGATACCACCCCTAGAAGCCATTCTAAAATGACAACTCCTGTCTCAGGTCAGGCCCTGGACACTCATCCTGGAACTCCTGGTCCAGAGGAAGGATGGCTTCTGCGCTCAGAGGCAAATGAATGGCCCCCTTTCTTCTTGGTCCCAGACACTAGCTCATGTCTGGCTACACGGCCCTGGCAAGTCCAGTTCTTGTCCCAGAGAGAGGGCCCCACAGCAGCCCTGGTTATGAGATTGGGACCGGGAGTGGGGGTGGTAGACGAGCCCCCGTCTCTTCTAATCACCCGCTGCCGCCTGCCCCATGTGTGTCAAAGTGTGGTCAGCCATCTTGCTCTTCTCACCGTTTGCAGGGGGAGGGGGCTGGGGAGGGGCCGCTAACCTGCCTGCCAGAGAGTGTGGATTAACTGCACCTGCTCGCAATGCCGGATTTTGTTTATCTGGTTCCTTCTCCATCCTGGAGACACCAAGGAGTGGGACTCCAGTCCCCCAGATGTACCGGTTTTGACTGGCTTTAAAAGGGACCTTGCCCCTTAAGGGCAGGTAGATGTTGGCTCTGTCATCAGTCCACTGCCCCCTGTGTCTTTCCCACCTCATTTCTGCTCCTTCACTCGATCACTTGGTGCGGGTCCCTGTTCCTTCTCATGTGGTGGGAGTGGGGCACACACCTCTTTCTGCACTGTGTGGTCTCCATGGTCTTCAGAGTATCTGTGATGTGCTGTGTCGCACCATTGTGATTTCTGTGGACTGCATCCGATACTGGCATTTTCTATCCAGTGCTTCAGAGTGACGGGGCAGGGGGGAGGGGAGGGGAGCCAGGCCCAAAGAAAAGCCCCCTTTGTCCTTAACCCTGGGCAAGTGAAGACTCAGTAGCCCACAGCCTGATGTCACTTCCTGCCTCTAAAGGAAGTGGTGGCTGACATCATCTTCTGCTCTGGGCCATCCCACAGAAAATGCCAGCCGAACCAATGGGACTCCTAGGGCCTGGGAGAATACCTTCACCTCTGACCTTGGAGGCAAGGAAAATGTGTTACTATGACCCGCACTTGTCCTTCCTGTTCTAACATTCTGTTTCCTTTCTTTTACCGACAGATTCCACCACCTGTAGTTCAGCCAAGTCCAAGGTTAGTGCCGAGACTCCTTAAATGTGTTCTGCTTGGACAAGTGACCCACTTTGGTTTTTGGTCAAGAGAATTAGAATGGTAGTTAGACTCAGAGGGAAAGTTGAGGGTCCCGTGGGAAGGAAGGTGGGAAATCCTGAATGTCCAGGGGAAGCTGAGATATTAACCTTGGTGGTGCTTGGAGAGGAATCTGATGTAAAGAAGGGTTGACCTTAGAGTTGGGTGGCTGAGAGGCAGTGTGTCATCAGAATAGGCTCTGGAGGCAGGAAATCCTGAGTTTGAGTCCTGGCTTTGCCACTCAGATTTAGGATGCTGGGGTAATTCTTTCTGGATTGCAGCTTCCTGCTCTGTAAAATGGAAATAATAGCAAATATGTCTGCTGTGATAAATATGCTTTAAAGTCCCTAGAGGAAGCTGAGTATGGTGGCTCATGCCTGTAATTCTAACACTTGGCAGATAGGGGCATCCTGGGCTACATACTGAGTTCCAGGTTAGCCAGGGATACATAGCAAAATCCTGTCTCAAAACCAAACCAAAAAGGGTGGGGTGTGGCACTGTCTGAGAAGGCTTAACAAAGTAAAAGAAAGAAAACAAGAAGATGAGTGAGAAATCAATGAGATTGAAAACAATTAAGAAAAATCAATGAAACTACAAGCTGTTTCTGTGGGAAAAAAATCAGTAATATTGATAAACTTCTAACCAGACTGACAGAATAAAGAGATGGCACAAATTACAATGCTAAGGATGACATAAGTACATGGACAGACCACACAGACACTGACACAGGACATCAGTGCAGACCACACAGGACATCAGTGCAGACCACACAGGACACCAGTACAGACCACACAGACATCAGTACAGACCACACAGACATCAGTACAGACACTGACACAGGACATCAGTGCAGACCACACAGACATCAGTACAGACCACACAGGACATCAGTACAGACCACACAGGATATCAGTACAGACCACACAGACACTGACACAGGACATCAGTACAGACCACACAAACATCAGTACAGACCACACAGACATCAGTACAGACCACACAGGACATCAGTACAGACCACACAGGACATCAGTACAGACCACATAGGACATCAGTGCAGACCACACAGGACATCAGTACAGACCACACAGGACATCAGTGCAGACCACACAGGACATCAGTGCAGACCACACAGGACATCAGTACAGACCACACAGGACATCAGTGCAGACCACACAGGACATCAGTACAGACCACACAGACATCAGTACAGACCACACAGGACATCAGTACAGACCACACAGACATCAGTAAAACACAGACACAACAGAACAAGGACATCAGTACAGACCACACAGACATCAGTACAGACCACATAGGACATCAGTACAGACCACACAGACATCAGTACAGACCACATAGGACATCAGTGCAGACCACACAAGACATCAGTACAGACCACACAGGACATCAGTGCAGACCACACAGACACTGACTCAGGAAATCAGTGCAGACCACACAGGACATCAGTACAGACCACACAGGACATCAGTGCAGACCACACAGACATGACCAGGAATCAGTGCAGACCACACAGGACATCAGTACTGACACACAGACATCAGTGCAGACCACACAGGACATCAGTGCAGACCACACAGGACATCAGTACAGACCACACAGGACATCAGTACAGACCACACAGGACATCAGTCACAGGACATCAGTACAGACCACACAGGACATCAGTGCAGACCACACAGGACATCAGTGCAGACCACACAGACACTGACACAGGACATCAGTGCAGACCACACAGGACATCAGTACAGACCACACAGACCACACAGACATCAGTACAGACCACACAGGACATCAGTGCAGACCACACAGGACATCAGTACAGACCACACAGACATCAGTACAGACCACACAGACACACAGGACATCAGTACAGACCACACAGGACATCAGTGCAGACCACACAGGACATCAGTGCAAACCACACAGACACTGACACGGGACATCAGTACAGACCACACAGGACATCAGTACAGATCACACAGGACATCAGTACAGATCACACAGGACATCAGTGCAGACTACACAGGACATCAGTACAGACCACACAGACATCAGTACAGACCACACAGACAGACACTCAGAGAATACTATAAGCAACTCTGTGTCCATAAACTCAGTGACATAAAAGAAATAGACCTATTCTTAGAAGAATTCAAACTACCAAAAGTTGCATAAGAAATAACCTAAATAGTCCTGCATTTAATTGTTAAAAAAAAAAAAGTGTAAAAAAACCCCAAAACCTTCCAACAGAGAAAATGCCAGGTCCAGATGGCTCCAGTGGTAAATTTTACCAAATATTTTAAGTGGAAAATGTTTTGGGTTTTTTTTTTTGTTGTTGTTATTTTTAAATTACATTTATTTATTGTGTGTGTCTGTGCACACTTAAGCATTACAGTGTATATGCCATGGTGTGTGTATGGAGGTCAGAGGGCAACTTTTTCACTATGTGGGTCCTGTAGGATTGAACTCAGGTTCTCAGGCTTGGTGGCAAATTCCTTTACCTGCCAAATCATTCATTCATTCATTCATTTTTGAGACAGGGTCTCTCTATGTAGTCCAAATTCCTGCTTTTTTTCTGAGTACTGGGATTACAAGTGTATGCCATCACACCTGGATTATTTTTTTTAATTTTAAATAAGTAATCTATTTATCCAATTTAATAGACTCTTGGTTATAAAATAGTTGTTTTAGTCACTGTTCTATTGCTGTGAAAAGACACCATGACCAAGGCAACTATTATAAGAGAAACATTTCACTGGGGGCTGCTTACAGTTTTAGAGGTTTAGTTCATTATCATCATGGCAGGAAGCATGGTGGCATGCAGGCAGACACTGGAGCAGTGGCTGAGAATTACATCCTGATCCACAGGCAGAAAGAGAAATCAGGGCTTGGCATGGGCTTTGGAAACCCACCCCCAGTGAGGCCACACCTCCTAATCCTTTCAAATAGTGCCACTTCCTGCTGACTCAGCATTCAAATATGCATGAACCAATGGGGCCATTCTTATTCAAACCACCACAGTAATATAAATTAAAAGTCAATGGTGATGCACACCTTCAATTCCAGCACCCAGGAGGCAGAGGCAGTTGGATCTCAATGAGTTTAAGGCCAGCCTTGTCTACAAAGGGAGTTCCAGGACAGCCAAGGCTGTTACACAGTGAACACGGTGAAACCCTGAAACCTTATCTCAAAAAACCAAAAAACCAGAAGTCTCCTGTTTCACAGTGACATCTTAGTCAACAGTGGGCCACATAATACAAAAGTGGCTCCATACAGCCTGTGTGTGTAGCAGGCTAACACTGTCGGGTTTATGTAAGTACATACTATGATGAAATCACTTCACGACGTGTTTCTTAGAGTTCATCCCCACTAGGAGTGACCCACAACTGTATTTGTCTAGTATTTAAATACTTATTTAAAGTGTACATCGGGGCTGGAGGGATGGCTCGGCTGTTGAGCATGGACTACTCTTTCAGAGGACCGGAGTTCAGTTCCTAGCAGTCACGTTTGATGGCTCACAGTCATCAGTAACGCCAGCTCGAGGGGATCTGGCACCCTCTTTTGGCCTCCAGGCTCCTGCATGCATACATGCACACACACACACACACACACACACACACACACAGACATACACAAAAATAAAAACAAATCTAAATAAATGTTGCTTACATAGAAATAATACCACAGGGGTTGGAGCAAGATGTCTCAGAGATTAGAAGCATTGACTGCTCTTGCAGAGGACCTGGCTTTAGTTCCCAGAACCCACATGGCAGCTGGGGTGTAACTCACACATGCCTGTAATTCTGGCCCCAGGCCATCTGATGCCTTCTTTGGGCACTGCACTCAATGGTGAACATACAGGCATGCTCTTACATATATTAATTATATATATTAAATATATTAAATAAAAAATAAAATTTAAAAAGGAAACACACACACACACAAAAACCTATTACCAGTTCTCTTCCAGGGGGTCGAAGAGGCAGGACTCCTCAGCTCAGTGTGTAACACTGGCATTCCCCAATATCTAAGGAATATTCATCAGGAGTCATGCCACAGATCTCAGCTGAACCTCCCATACATGGCCTCGCTGTACCAAATGCTGAAGATACAAGATGGAGCTGAGGGGCTGAAGACACAGCTCAGTGGTTGAATACTTACTGCTCTTCCAGAGAACCTGAGTTCAGTTCCCAGTCCCCACACATTGATTAGCTTGCAACCACTAGTAACTCTGGGTCCCAGGGTCTGACACCCTCTTCCGGTCTCCACAGGCCACACATTTTTTTAAAGATCTATCTATCTATCTATCTATCTATCTATCTATCTATCTATCTATCTATCTATTATGTATGCAGTGTTCTGTCTGCATGTTTACCTGCATGCCAGAAGAGAGCGCCAGATGGTTGTGAGCCTCCATGTGGTTGCTGGGATTTGAACTCAGGACCTCTGAAAGAGCAGACAGTGCTCTTAACCTCTAAGCCATCTCTCCAGCCCCACAGGCCACACTTACAGACACAGGCAGACACACACACACACACACACACACACACAGAACAGACACACACTTCAAGAATTAAAACAGCTGAGCAGTTAGATTCCTATCCAAGCAGGGCTTATCTGGATTCCAGCATTGTACTAATAAGCGAACAACACTAGCTGGTAGGTTATTGTGACACTGTGGGAGCAGAAGCTGGGTAGAATTCAGATCTCTGAGGGGTGGGGGGTGGGGAGAATGCACGAACAGACATGAGAAGCCTAACTGAGACTAATTCAGAGCAAAAATGCAAAGCCCTGTGGGTAGAGGGAGGCTTGTATCAGAAGAGGTGGGGCTGAGGTACATACCCCAGCCCCCGACCCCCACCTCCCTCCTGGAGGCAGGAGAAGGTACCCCCAGGGGTAGCAACAGGAAGGAGGAAACATGGCTAGCCTTAGGGCCCCGGTGGTGGGTTGTGAGGGCCTAAGCTGAGTCAAGTCTGAAGTGGGCTGACGTAGCCTCCGAAGGCAACTGCTCTGCCTAGCTAGCTCAGTGCCAGATAGGGACGTCCTCTGTAAGAGCCCCTGGACAGAAGTCCTCCTCATTATCCCCCGTGACACACCTGTCCGCAGTCGACATGACACCTCCCCAGGTTCTGGGCCTCCTTAATCCCTGTGTTAGCCTGGCGGCTCCTCTGGAGGCCCCTGCTTAGCCACAGAGCCTTGAACACACACAGCGTGCTTCTCAGAAAGTGCTTCTCAGAAAGTATCCGTATAGACTGACTTGGACATCCAAGACTCTAGTGCGTTCCTCAGTCACTAGTGTGTGAGTTCACATTTGCAGCCACCCACTCACACCAACTCCATGCCATCTTTACTAGACCTCTGAGTTCTGTTCCATCCTCACTTTATAGATAGAAAAGGCAAGCTTGGGCATGTTCTCGGTCATCAAGGGGTGGGGATCTGCAGATGTCCTCTTTCCTTGCTGAATGCCCGGGGGGACCCAGTTTTGATCTCTACTTCAGCTCACAACTCACTGTAACTCCAGATCCAGGGGATCCAATGCTTTCTTCTGTCCTCCACAACAAGAGGCATGGATGGTGCACATACATTCACACAATCAAAACACTCAAACACATAAAATAAAAGAAATCTTTTTAAAAAAAAATTAAGAAAAAGAATCTGGAAAGACCCATATTGTAGGGCTAACAAACACCTACAGGTCCAGCTCCAGGAGGCTTCCGTGCCTGTGACCTCCTAAGGCACCTGCACTCAGCTGCACACACACACACACACACACACACACACACACACACACACACACACACACAAATAACTAATCTGAAAAAAAGGAAAAGAGGAAAGAAAGAAGGAACTCAAGAGTTGGAAGCTGGTCGTGGTGACACACGCCTTTAGTCCCAGCACTCGGGAGGCAGAGGCATGCAGATCTCTTGAGTTCAAAGCCAGCCTGGTCTACAGAGTGAGGTCAGCCAGAGCTACATAGAAGCCATTGAATTGATCTAGGCTTGGAGACTGGCGGGTGAAAAGGCAGAAGTGACCAGGGTGGTGCCCTGGAAAGGAAGGATCTCAGGTGGGGTGAATGGAGAGTGAGAAGGGTAGATGCTTGTAGCCAAGGAAAGACCAGCTGAGGAGTAGTGTGCTCGAAGCATTTACAGTGGGGGATCCCATAACCAGACACACTGACAAGGACTGTCTGAAGAGTGTATCTGGAAGTGGCTGGAGAAGACCCTCCCCAGCTCCCAGATCAGAGAGGATACTGAGTTACAGAGAGCAGGCGGTGGTGATCTTGGCTGATGGTGAAGCTCCAGCAGGCACCGAGTGGGCGGCAAACTTCTCGCCTACTGGTGTGGGGACTGGCTTGTTTTGGACATGGTAATCGGATGCCATGTGGGGAGTAGGACTGTGCAAGGTGATGTAGGTGATGAGTCCCTCCTTGCCCTCATTGCCTCCTGCCACAGGGTTCGTGGGTCCCCAAGAAAGAGCCTTACGCCCGGGAGATGCTGGCGATCTCCTTCATCTCTGCGGTCAACCGCAAACGGAAAAAGCGGCGGGAGGCGCGGGGCCTGGGCAGCAGCACCGATGATGACTCCGAGCAGGAGGCACACAAGGCTGCGGCGGCGGGGACGCAGGAGCCACCCGAGGAGCAGCTGCCCGGCCCCGCAGCCGAGGAGGCCCCCGGTCGCCTCAGCCCCCCGACGGCACCCGACGAGCGGCCTGCGGCGGACACGCGCTCCATCGTCTCGGGCTACTCCACCCTGTCCACCATGGACCGCAGCGTGTGCTCGGGCACCGGCGGGCGGCGCGCGGGCGCGGGCGACGAGGCGGACGACGAGCGCAGCGAGCTGAGCCACGTGGAGACGGACACGGAGGGCGGCGCGGGCCCGGGGGGCGCCTGGCGCGCCGGCCGTCCTTCAGCTCACACCATCTTATGCCGTGCGACACGCTGGCGCGCCGTCGCCTGTCTCGCAGCCGCGCGGATGGAGAGAGTCCGGGCGCGGGCACGGCCGGGCGGGTCCCCGCGGTCCCGAGCCCCCGGGCTCGGCGTCGTCCAGCAGCCAGGAGTCGCTTCGGCCCCCGGCGGCCGCCCCGGCGCTCGGATCACGACCGTCGCGCGTGGAAGCCCTGCGGCTGCGTCTCCGCGGCACCGCCGACGACATGCTGGCGGTGCGGCTCCGGCGCCCGCTGTCGCCCGAGACCCGGCGGCGCCGGAGCAGCTGGCGCCGCCACACGGTGGTGGTGCAGAGCCCGCTGACCGACCTCAACTTCAACGAGTGGAAGGAGCTGGGCGGAGGGGGCGCCCCGGAGCCCGCGGGCGCTCGACCGCACAGTGACAACAAGGACTCTGGCCTCAGCAGCCTGGAGTCCACCAAGGCACGGGCTTCATCCGCCGCCTCGCTGCCATCGGGGGACCTAGGGAACCTACAGGGCCTGCCCCCGCGCCGCTCGGCCGCCGCCCGCCTCCACCAGTGTCTGTGACACCCTGTCCGGTGGTCGGGTGGGGAGGAAGAGCGGGGCTGGTGCCGCGGGCTGGTGTTTGGTGGGATGGGCAGAGGAGAATCGAAGAGGGAGTCTTCAGAAGAGGGAAGGGGCTGCTGGGATTCATGTCCCTTGGATAAAGGACTGAGTGGCCCTTTTCTGTGAGTCCACTTAGGGACCCTTGCTGACAGTGGAGCGTGGGTGGACCGCCTACGCTCCATACTGAAGGAAAGATGGAGCCGGGTTTTTGTGTCTGTCCTCTGCCCTCCTCTCACCCCCCATTAGCTCCTAGCCAAGGAGAGGAGGATGAATGTCTGGGGAGCGGATGTGTAGGGTTGGGTGTCCATGGGAGAGGGGGCTTGTGTGTGTGAGTGTGTGTAGTCACTGTGTAAAGGTGTCTCCAGTAGCAACTTCTGCCCCAACCCGTCCATTTCCCCACCTGTCCCGAAGCCAGGACCTTTGGTAGACGCCTCATCCCCAAGCTTGTCAGAGCCCGAGACTGGGTTGAGGCCCCTCCAGAGGCAGGACTGACCCCGCCACTACCAAGTCACTCCTCACACCCTTTGCCAACCTCTGAAGTCACCCCTCTAAGCTCTTTGACCTGTGGACCTGCCTGCTCCCCAGTCTCTGGAGTGTCCAGGACCCCCTGCAGCTGGCTGGCACCTTCCTCCATTTCACCCTCGTTCCACAGCTTAGCAGGAGACTCACCTTCTCCCTTCAAGGGAACAGTCAAGAAGAACACATTGATTTAGAAGGTCCCAGCTGGGCTGTTCTTGCAGGGTGGGTGGGACCCAGCCCCCTTCCCCACATTGTAAATAAACCTTGGAGCACTGTCCTAACCACCCCCCCTGCCCTCACTCATTCCAGGGAAGCCCGGTGGGGTTGCCAGCCTGCCCCCCGTCTGTCGGTCTCCTTGGTTTCTGCAACGATTTGCTGTAAAGTCTCTTCCCCCTCTCCCTTTACTGTAAATATTGTCTCTAATGTGTAACATATTATAAAGAATTTATAAGGATTTTTAAAGATGTTTTGCTCATTTTAAAAAGTGTTGTAACAGTGTTGGATAAAAGCCCCTACGTCTGCATGGCTCCTCCCACCGTGTCCATGACACACCACCTCTCTAGGCGATAACTAAGATTCCTGCTTCTGAAAGTCCTGTCTTAAAAGTACAGTCTATATCTTGGAAATAAATGGCCTTTCTCAGGCTTGAACCAGTGTCTCGCTTGTTGATGGGGAGAGGGACATGGCAGCATTGGCATGGACATGGTGAGATCCATGTCCTTGTGAGGAGGGTAGCGGGGCTGAGTGGCAGGGTAGAGGAAATCTCTTCTCTGGTGGCTTGCTGTGTCCTGGGAGACTGGTATGAGTAGAAACAGGCACACAGAGTGGGTGGTGTGCTGTCCCCATACTTCCATCCCGACATCAGCAAGAGGCCCCCAGGCGCCCATTTTGCAATACTTGCAGAGGCTCCTTGTTTCTCAAGCCTTCAGAGTGGCCTCAGATACTACCCCACAGCCAAGAGACTTAGCCAGCTGTCACCATAGGCATCTCAGGCCCAGCAGCATCACCAAAGGACACTGTAGGACCCGCCCATTTTCTGTATCGTATCTGTAAGCCTGCGGGCTCCTCTCAGTCACGGCTCCGCAGCTGCCGCTCCTGAGTGAGCCCAGAACTGGTGTCTCTGAGTGCTCAGAACCCACCTTGAGAGCTTTGCCCTAAATCCCTCCTCCAACTCTCAAGCTCAGTGCCATCATGATGTCCTCTCTGGATGTGAGAAAGCTGAGGCATGGCACAGGATGTATCTCCCCAAGGTCACCCTGTTAGTAAGCTGTGGAGCCAGGGAGCAGACACAGAGTGAGGTTGAGATAGAGTTGGGGTGAGGGTGGGGACTCCCTCCTCACAGGGTGACCTTCTGCAGACACCTAGAGACTTGAAAGATGAGACGGTCAAATGAAGATACTTCTAGATAAGAAAAATTGAGAATTCAGCTGGGTGGTGGTGGTGAACGCCTTTAATCCCAGCACTCGGTAGGCTGAGGCAGGCAGATCTCTAAGTTTGAGGCCAGTCTGGGCTATACAGAGAAACTCCCTTGAAAAACAAAAACAAGACAAAAAAAGACAACTCACTACACAAAGCAATAATTGCAAAACTGTTGTCCATAAAGGTGTGATTTGTATGACTAATCACAAGAGGGGAGGGGGAGGGGCTGGATCAACATTGGAGCAACATTTTGGTTTTTGTTGTTTTGTGTTGCTTTGTTTTAGTCAGGGTCTCACTGTGTAACCCTGGCTGGCCTAGAACTCACAGTGTAGACCAAGCTGGTCTCAAACTTATGGCAATCCTCCTGTCTCAGCCTCCTGAGTGTTGGGGATTACAGATGTGTGCCACCATTCCTGGCTTATGGTTTGATTCAACTGTCTCCCACAGGCTCAGCTCTTGAGCTCATGGTTCCCAACTCACTCAAAGCACTATTTTGAAGTCTGTGGGACCTGGCTGGCAGAAGCAGGTGACCAAAGGCAAGCCTTGGACGGTCGGTCACAGCACCCTCGGTCCAGCAGCTTGTTGCTGTCCTCAGCCAGCTACGATGTGTTCTCCACCATGATGGATCAGAACTCCCTTGAAATTGTGACGCAAACTAAACCTATTATTTACTAACTTGTTTCTGTCAGGGATTCGGGCACAGCAATAAAAATAAATTTTTAAAATGGAAGTTTAGAATAAGAAACCATGTGAGCTAGGGTGACTATTCCAAGTATGAGACAGAAATTCTAACTAGGGATGAGGACATTTTGTTTCTAACTAGGGACAAGGACATTTTGTAACAGTCTATAAGCCAGCCAATCAGGCCATCAAGCAGGTGTGTTCCCAAGGACAGCCCAGAGTCAGGGAGTCTAAACAGGTTTGAAGGGAAACTATACAACTTGCTATGTTAGTTGGAGAGAGATTTCAACATCCCATACTCAGTCATGGACAGAACTAACCACAAGGAGGAAAGCTCGGCCACTGTAAACCAACTGGACTCAAGAGTTCTGAAGAACATTCCAAAGGACAGAACAAAGGTACACATGGAACATTCTGGGACAGACCATAGAGTCGGCCTTCAGCAAGTCCCCATGCTGAACAGGAGTCACACAATCTTGTTCTCAACTACGATGGGATTAAGTTAGAAATGAAGAGGTTTGGGGTCAGTGAGATGGTTCATCAGGTAAGGGTGCTGGCTACTAAACCTTACAACTTGAGTTTGATCTCTGGAACCCACTGGGTGAAAAGAGAACTATTTTGTTGTTTGTTTTATTTGTTTTTCAAGACAGGGTTTCTCTGTGTAGCTTTGCGCCTTTCCTGGATCTTGCTCTGTAGACCAGGCTGGCCTCGAACTCACAGAGATCCACCTGCCTCTGCCTCCCGAGTGCTGGGATTAAAGGTGTGCGCCACCACCACCCGGCTTGTTTGTTTTGTTTTTCAAGACAGGGTTTCTCTGTGCAGTCCTGGCTGCCCTGAAACTCTCTCTGTAGACCAGACTGGCCTCGAACTCACAGAGATCCGCCTGCCTCTGCCTCCTGGGTGTGTGTGTCACCATACCCACTTAGCTGAAAACCACTCTTTAAAGCTGTCCTCTGAGGCTAGGCCTTGTGACTCATGCCTTTAACCCCAGCACTCAGGAGGCAGAGGTAGGCAGATCTCTGAGTTCAAGGCTACCCTGGTCTACGGCGTGAGTTCCAAGACAGCCATGGCTACACACAGACCTTGTCCTGAAAAACACCAAAACAACAACAAAAAGAAAAAGAAGAAGAAAGGAAGTTGTCCTCTGGTCTCCACACAAACACCATGGCACAAGACCACACAGAAAAATAAAAACGACTTATATCGGGACTATTGGGGTCCAGCCCCTAATAGTCTCCCTTCCAGGGTCCGCGGAAGAATCTATCAACCAGCTGAGAATCTATTCTTTAAGGTCGGCAAATCAATCTACGAACACAGAGTTTTTTGGTCCATTCGCTTTAATTCTCCTCCTCGTCCCTTGCTTTACAGTTATATATCCCCCAGAAAACACAATCCTCCCCTCCACCCAGGACACCCAGCCTGAACTTCCTCAGGCAGTGATTGTCCATTATCGGGATCAAATGGAGGGTTGATAAGAATTACAAAGAGGGGCACTAGTTGTTAATTACCATTGGTGACTCAAAGGGGAAGTGACTAATGAACTAACTAAAGGCTAAATTCAGGTAATATCTAAGAAGAGGGTTCTTATGTGCACAACTATAATCTTAAATGTGTTTGGTAAAAGATGTTAAAAATCTGTAAGTTGCTAGGTCAATGGGAGAAAATAAAACTGTCTTCTTTTTTCCTGTGGCTCCTATCTGTCCAAGCTGTCTGCAGGGTGGGGGAAAGTGTGCTCAGTCTCTAGGCAACCTGTGTACAGGTAGATGCCTCTGGTGATAGTTAAAGGGAGATCTGGAACTGGAGGTAAGATTTGGGAAAGGAGGAAGTTAAGCTTAATTAGCACATCCACCAGGCCTTCTCAAACAGGTAGCCTGGATGCTTAAGTCTGTTCTTAGAGAGCACAAAGGTATCTCTGATAAGGTACTTTCCTCCATCCGGTGATGGACCTGGCCGGATGCTACCAATAATGATAATTACAGGGAGGCTTGAACTGGGAGTTCTGGCTGAGCATAGCTGTTAGCACAGAAGGTTATCTAAATATTCCTAGAAGTGGTTAGGTAAGTAGTTAGAGGTCTATAAAGTTAGTAAGGCTGTAAGAAAGGAGGGGTCTGAGCTAGATTGTGTAAAGCTATTACTTAATGTCTACCTGACCTAGGCGGTGTCCCCTTGTGGAATTTACCTTAAGTCAGGAGACTCGCCTGTGGGTTGTTATCACTGTTAATCCTCGGAAATTGGGTGACCACCTGGGTGATGTCTCCTTAGTCCTTGAAAGTGGTTAGGGGAGATATCTGATTCCAGAGAAAGCCTTTCCTGAGGCTGTTCTCCAAACACCTGGAATGTGTATGTCCAGAGAGTGATCAGTCCACATTGTTAGCCCTTCTTAGGGAAAAATCAATTGGGAAAACTATGAAGGCACACATGATTTTCATAACAGAAGACAGCTGATATATAACAAGCCAAGTAACACCAAAACTCCTTGGGATTTGGCTTCCTCTGGAGGAATTCCCTGATCCCTCCAGGTAGTGACTTTGCCATAAGCAGCTGAGTTCTTATGATATATTCCTGCGGCCCGCAGCAGACTTATAATCAAGATATATGGCTCAGGTATGGGACTCAATTCCCAGTACCACATCAGCCGGGTTGGGTGGTGTATGCCTGTGATCTCAACAATTGAGATCGAAAGGCAGGAAGTTGAGAAGTTCAACATCAGCTTTTGCTACACTAAAGAGTTTGAGGTTAGCATGGGATACACGAGACCCTGCCTCAAAAAAAAATGGATACCAATATTGATATCTAGATCAGATAAATAGAGCAATGCCAATAACGTAAGAAGAGCTGAAAAAGGACGTGGAGAAACCAGAACCCTCTTAGGCGGGAATGGAGACCAGAGCTGCTGCTTCGGGATGGTGTGGATCAGCCAGAAGAGCACGTGCCACGTGCTGGGTCGTGCTGGACAGGACCAACCTGAATTTGATCCCCAGAATTCACACAAAAGTACAAGGAAAGAACTTACTTCCCCAAAGTTGTTCTCCGACCTCCACACACGTCTGCCACCAGACATACACTTGTTACCTGAACACGCAAGTACTAACGACCTAAAGGGGGACTGATACACACATAAATGTTATGCCGCATGTGCATGGAGAAGGCCTTGGCTGGAAATGGAATGAAGTTCTGATGCCTGCTGCCTCTGCAACACACGGTGTCAGAAAAGAAGCCAGGCTGCGCTGTGATCCGATCCACGGGCAAAGTCTGGGGGGTCCACACAGGGAGGGGAGGGAGATGAGAAATTCCCTAGGGACAGGTTGCCGCAGACGAAGAAGCTGAAATGGGTAATGACAGTTGGGGCTCAGAGTTTTTGCAGGTGTTGAAAATATTCTAAAGTTAGACTGCAGCGCTGGCCGCCCGTCTGCAAACCCACTGAAACCCACTGAGCTGGAGCTGGTAAGTGGGGATTTCGTGGCATGTGAAATGCACCTGAATACAGCCAGAAAGACGGACAAGCAAGCTGCCCTCTGACCTTGCTCCCCTGCCCGTAAGGTTTGCTGTTTCCTCGGAAATGTTTCTCCGAAAAACTCCAGCTCTGCTGGGCAGGGGTGGCGCACGCCTTTAGTTTCAACACTTGGGAGGCAGAGGCAGGCGGATCTCTGTGAGTTTGAGGCCAGCCTGGGCTACAGAGTGAGTTCC
Source organism: Peromyscus leucopus (assembly GCF_004664715.2). Classification (NCBI taxonomy): domain Eukaryota; kingdom Metazoa; phylum Chordata; class Mammalia; order Rodentia; family Cricetidae; genus Peromyscus; species Peromyscus leucopus. The sequence continues at coordinate 95,064,446 of NC_051086.1, read as the reverse complement.
AGGACAGCTGGGGCTCTGTTAAACAGAGAAACCCTGTTTTGAAAAAACAAAAATAAAGAGGAAGAAAAATTCCTTTTTTTTTTTTTTCCTTTTCCGGAGCTGAGGACCGAACCCAGGGCCTTGTGCTTGCTAGGCAAGCACTCTACCACTGAGCTGAATCCCCAACCCCAAAATTCCAGTTCCATTAGTGTTGCAGAAGAGAAGTGCCTCGCCCCCATACACACAACTACCACTTTTCTGGCATAGGTGAGGACAGGATCATGGTGATGTGGGCCAACTAAAGCAGTCAGATGAGTCACCAGGGGCCAGGGATAGCGCCCATTGGAGGGAGTCCTGGGCTTCATTCTGGACCATTAAGACTATCGACACTCCCTTCTCCTCTCCCGAGACGCTGAATTGTCCCCCACAACTGTGAAAGCTGCAGCAGGAGCCATCTCTGCATCACGTGGGCAGCTCGTGCACCCTGAAGAACACATTGCTCCCGCAGAGGGCCAGTGTTCGGTTCCCAGCACCCACATCAGGCAGCTCACAACCGCTCCTGTTCCAGGGGATCCAATACCCTCTTCCAGTCTCTTCAGGAACCTTCACTCATGTACACAAACTCCTCTCCCCACCCGCAACATACACACTTAATTAAAAATAAAATACAGCCGTGGCACACGTCTTTAATCCCAGCACTCAGGAGGCAGAGCCAGGCAGATCTCTGTGAGTTCGAGGCCAGCCTAGGCTACAGAGTGAGTTCTAGGAAAGTTGTCAAAGCTATACAGAGAAACCCTGTCTCAAAAAACCAAAAATAAAAATAAATAAATGTAAAAATGTAAGAAAGATCCTCATCACTTGTCACAGCTCCTAGAAGACATGCAGGTTCCTGTTCCTTGCCCATGACCCTGCCCATCTCCCTGACTGTCCCTCCTGGAGCTACTTGGATTTTATTTCCTAGAACCCAAAGGCTACTTTTCCTCCTGCACCCTGTCCAGGACTCTCGGTTATCAACTCTACCAAGTGACTCACCTATTTGTCTGGTTGGCTAGTTGGCTTTATTGAGACAGAGTCTTACACAAAACTCAGGCTTTTAACTCAAGGTAATCCTCCAGCATCAAGTACAGGGATTATGGGTGTGAGCCTCGTCTGACTTGCATTTTTTCTGGAGAAGGTCTCTCTCTGCAGTCCAGACTGGCTCTAGAGCATCCTGCCTCAGCACACACACACCTCCCCCAGTGCTAGGATTATAGGCATACCACTCACGTTTTGTACGTTTTATTAATTTATTGATTTACATATTTTATTGGGGTGGGGCACAGTATTATGGGACAGTCAGAGGACAACTTGCAGGAATCAGAGCTCTCTCTCCACCATGTGGGTGGGCTCCGCCTTTACCTGTTAAGCCTTTCCTCAGGTCTTGTTTTGTTTTGAGACAGTGTCTCATGTATCCCAGGCTGTCCTCCAATTCACAGCTTAGCTCAATCTGACTTAATTCCTAACCCTCTGCTCCCACTTTCCAAGTGCTGGGATTACAGGCATGTGCCGGACTCCCAACTCCACTCCTCTTTTTGTGACTGTTTTGTTGTTTTTGGAGATAGGGTCTCACTTTGTAATCCTGGCAGTCTGGAACTCGCTGTGTATACCAGGCTGGCCTCGAACTCACAGAGATCCACCTCCATTAGGAAATTTGCTTCGCTTTTTAAAACTGTGTGTTAGTATTATGGGTGTGTGCTCATTCACACATATACAGAGGCCGGAAGTGGGTGTCTTTCTCTATTGCTTTCTAGCTTCTTTTTTGAGACAGGGTCTCTCCCTGGACCTGGAGTTCACCAACTGGATAAAATGGCTGGCCTGTGAGCTTGGAGGGATTTGTCCCCGGCACCCTCTTCCCATTCTAGGGCCACAGACCTGAACCACTACACCTGCCTTTTCTATGGGTGTCGGGAATCCAAACTCAAGTCTTCACGTTTGTGTGACAGACACCTCAGCCAACACCCCAGCTCCTTCATCCTCATACTTAAGGTCTCCGAATCAGGGGAGCTCAGGGCCTGGTCATCCCGGGCAGTCCACATTGCTCCTTGTCACCAGTTACAGAGTTGTCCTTTGTCCCCTTGCTTGCTGTCAGCCACAGTTTGTGGGTGTGTGCCTGTTTCCCAGCCGGCACCCCAGCCACAGGCTAGGCCCAGTAGCCAGGGCTATTCAGAAGCCATTTGAGGGTCAGGGAGTGCCCGGCATGGTCTCTGGCATGCAGGGGACTTTGGTGCTATTTTTTCTCCATTTTAAATTGCCAGTGGAAGGGGAAGGGGGGGGGAGGACTGCCTGACCGCGTTTTCCCGGAATATGAAGGGACATGGAATACAGGACCTGCTGACATTCTGAAAGACACAGGGACAGTCTCTAGGTGGACCGAGGTCTGGCTGTACTGGCGTCTGAGGAGGGCAGTGGCAAGAGGCGGCCCATGAGGCAGTATTCCCAGTGAACAGTGAGCTGTTTCTCAATTCTGGCTTGCTCGTGGGTCTTAGAAGAGGTTCCAAAAACGGCTGTGAGTTTGTAGCTTCAGGACCCTGCCGCCTCACGGGACAGAGGTAACTGGGGAATGGCTGGTCGAAAAGGTCTGGTAACTCCAGGCCTTGCCAAGTAGAATATGGGGAAGCCTCTGTGTCAGAGCATGCAGGAGCTGTGGCAGACCTTTGAATTCTAGTACTCCAAAACCCTGAGCAGGACATCTTGCCCATTCCCTGAGCAGTGTGGGGAGCAGGTACATTTCATTACATCTCGGTGTTTCAGGTGGGAGTTCCTGCTAGTTCCGGAAGTCTGAAAGCAACTGTCCTAGACATGACATGGAGAGTCATTCCTCCTAGAGGGCCAGAGGCTGAAATCCAACATGGTGCTGCTCCACCTCTAAGCATTGGCTTTGGAGCCAGGTGGAGCTGAATTCAAATTGTGAGTTTACAGATTGCTAGTTCTGTGACTCAGTATCTCTGGGCTGGCTTTGTCACTCATGGGTGTGGAGAGTCACCTTCACTGATAGTTATGGGGACTAGATGGGACCTCTCCTGCATCATCCAATCCGGAGCTGTTTCTTTAGAATTAGTGGGGTTTGCCGGGTGGGATGCCTCCCAACACTCGGTCGGCAGACAGAGAGGCCTTTGAGTTTGAGGTTAGCCTGGTCTACAGAACCAGTTCCGGGAATGCTAGGGCTACGTAAAGAAACCCTGCCTTAAAAGTCCAAATAAATAATTAGTGGGGTCTTTCTTCTATACCCCAGGGGCATCAGAAATCGTGAGCCCTGGGCAGTGCCAGCCTATGGCTCCCGTCCTGTCTGTCCTTTCTCCATGCCATGCCTGCCGACGTGAGGCATGCTGGCTCCCGAGAGTCCCCACCCTGTGTTAGTCCACCCCAGTTCCTTCCAGGCCCCCCGAAGGTGAAGAAGAGAAATAACGAGGCAGAAGCCCAGAGGAAGAAGATCCAGGAGAGAAAAAAGGAACAAGTTTTATTAAAGCCCCAACACTCGGCTAGAAAAAACCAGAAGGGAAGAGAAGAAAGCAGGGAGGTAGGGAAGAAAAAAGACATTAAAAAAGAGACAGAAAACACAGCAACCCTTTCCATTTAGAAATTGTCAAGTTACACTGACAGAGGTCACAGGATATCCACGGAAGCCATCACTGCTACACCAGCACAGGCCCTACGGGGCGGATGAGTGGGTGTGGAACCAGGCTGGCCTTGGGGGGCCCCACTTGGGACCCCACTAAAGCCTTGGCCCTGAGGCCCCTGGGGAACAGGTATATTGTGGAAGGGGCCAGAGAGAACCCCCCATGCGAGTAACACAGCACAGCGGGCAGGGTGAGGGGACCGGGTACAGGGTCCCCCAATGTGGCAGTTTCTCTTGGCAAGCACACACTGATGGAGGCGGCGGCGGCGGCGGCGGCGGCGAGGCGCATGCAGCTGAGAGGGGGCATTGACGTGCTGTGGGCTTTGAGAAGGTGCGGGGAGGGAGGCCTCAGGAGGGGAGCCGGGCGGGTGGTGCAGGGATGATGGGACACACACACATGCACACGCACACTGACACACACAGAGGCTCTCTCACACGCCTGCCTGCATCTGTACACAGCCATACCCACAGCTCATGTTACCTCTATCCATCCACATACGGTGCTCACGTGAACAGCCAGGCGTGTCTGCACGCACTTTACACATGTTCTTACTCTCACGGTTCCTTTCACACGATCATGCTGATGCCCAGGCAGGTTATGCTCACATACATGTACAGAGCGTCACACGTACCATGTAAGTTCTGCCTATGTACACACACTCCATGCATGTGCACACACTTAAGTGGTGTAGGCTTGTGCCAATGCGCGCACACACAGGCTGCACACAATCCCATACAAATGTCTTCCAGCACACACAAGCCCAGGAACCAAAGTGAAGAGTTCTGTAAATCCCACAGGCCCTGCTTGAGCGTGTGGGCAGCCCCCATATGGATGGTCACGTCTCCCGGCTCCCCCTCCCTCCCTCCCTCCCTCCACAAAGGATACTCAACTCAGGACAATGACAGAGGGGCACACACTCAAGTCACAGGGCTGAGGGGGTGTGGGGGCAAGCAAAGAGTAGCAAGCAAAGAGAGATGGAGTGGAGGGGCCCCTCACCCTCCCCTCCAAGCCAGGGGTCTCTGTACAGCCAAATCAAACTGCTTCACCGGACTACAGGTCACACGCCTGTCCCCAGCCCCCTTCCCTGCCAGACAGCAGCCAGGGAGAGTGCGCTGTGGTTTTCTTTTTTTTTTTTCTTTTTTAAATATTTATATATATTTATATTACGTATATTATATATATATAATATGTAAATATATTTTTAAAACAATATAAAATGTTAAGACACTTCACTTAAATGTAAAGAGTTGCTTGCAATTAAAAGTAATTGCATCATTGTGAGGTCCTTTTTTTTTTCTCCCCTATTTTCTAGGGTTTTTTTTGTTTGTTTTCTTTTTTGTTTTTTTGGTTTTTTTTTTTTTAACTTTTTGTGTTTTTTTTTTTTTTTTCTGGGAGGGAATTTTTTTTCTTCTTCTTTTGTTATTTTTCAAAAAGGCTTGCTTGCCTTGGTACAAAAAATGACCCAAAGCTAGAAAACAAGGATGAACCAACAAAACAGAAATTTAAAAAAAAGAAAAGAAACACAACCCAGTTTTCCCTCCCTCCCTAAACTCAACAGCTGCCACTGGCCTCCCCAGCCAGGCTCCGGGGCCTTGGGGTTCTGTCCCTTCAATGGTTCCTCTCTGTGCTTACTGGGGGACGAGTCCCAAGCCCACATCTCTGTGCTTCCTCTACTTTGTGCTCCAGATGGAGCCCCTGCCAGCCTTCTCGCCCTCCCCTATCATCCTCTTGCTCTGGCCCCTCTGTGCCTGCTGGGGACCAGGCCAGGATCAAGCCAGCCTCTCCCATTGCCTCCAGGGCCCGCTCAAACGCCAGTCTGCCCTGTTCAGGACTCCTGCAAGGTATCCATAGACTGGAGTACTAGCTGGTGGCTCTGCCTTGGGGATCCTCAAACACCTCACAGTGGTCACCAGATCCCCAGAGACAAATGACATCTCACCCCTTCCCTGAAAACCCTCAAATCATAAAGGCTGGTTGAAGGTCAAGTTGCCCCCAGCTGAGGGTCAGATTCTTTACTGCACCCACCCCCTTCTCCCCATGTCCCTCACAACCAGGCCCTTCCCACCCTCCAAACATGTTTCTAGGCCCTTCCATGTTGCCCACCCCACCCCATAAAATAAGTTAATGGCATTTAAAGTGCTAAATTAGGAAACTGAAAGTACCAAGTGCCCTTGCTCAGGGCTGCCCTCTCCCAAGGCAGAGCCCTGGGGGCAGGCTGTCCACAGGAGCACCCCTCCAGAACAGGGGCCTCCTTCTGTCCTTTGCTAGCACCAGCCAGACACTGAGCAACAGTGAGCCGGCTCATCCCCTGGCACCTCGTGTCCCCCTCCCCACCCCCACACTCAGCCTTGGCCTCTTCTCTGGGGATCCCATCCAGCAGGCCTGCTTACAGGCCCACCCTGGTTGGAGAGGAAACGGCAGGCCAGCAGCAGAGTTCTGTCTCTTCGAAGGCGGGACAGGCAGTGGGGTGTCTCCAAGGCCAGGGTCTCCCATGTCCATTGTCCAGCCTGATGCTGGGTCAGTCCATGTCCGTTTGTTCCTCCAGGAAGGAGGAACCCAGTAACGGGAGGGGGATCTCTCTCCGCTGCGAGTCTCCGTGGCTCAGAGTTTCTTCCAAGTGTTCTTGGGAAGTTAGGGGAGGTGGGAACTTTGGATGGATTTGGGAGGAAGAGGGAGAAAGAGCAGAGGGAGAGAAGATGACAGGAAGTAGGCGGGGCAGGGGCCATTAGGGAACAGGAAGTCAGGGAAGTTGGTGTGTTTGGTTTTTAGTTTTCTCTTTTGCTCTTAAAAAAAAAAGGAGGGAAGAAAAGATAAGAGAGAATCACTTAAAAAACCAAAAACACCAAGAGGAGATGAGAGAGCCGAGGGCCATGGCCCCAAAACCCTTCAGGTGTGAGAGCGGGGAGGGCGGAGTGGGCATGAGAGGAAGTGAGAATGACGGGGAGTGAGGGAGGGGCAGGCTGGGGTGGGGGCATGAGGGGGGCTTCTAGAAGGAGATGGAAGAATTCCTTGCCCCAAAGGAAGTCAATACAGGGATGGAGGTTCTGGAACCAGAGGGCTTTTCTGAGACTGGGCTCGAGGTCTCATTCGACCCGCTCATCTCTTTAGATGGTTTAGTGGCCTGGAACAAAAACAGGGTCGGGGTCAGAGAGAGCAAAGGCCAGCCTCCATGCTGGCTCCTGGCTGAAGGGTTGGAAAATGCAAAAACTCCATGAGTCTGAGAGAAAACTAACTGCAAAAGCAAGAAACCAGAGGGGACATCTGGAGAGAGTGGGTCCTCTCAACTGGGAGGACAGGGTGGGGAAGTGTGGGGTGGGGGGGCAGGAAGGGGGGCAGAAAGAAGGGTGAGGGGAAGCATGGGGTTGATCAAAGGCCTGGAAACCAGAGTGGGGGTGGTTTCAGTCCATGGTTACTGAGAGGAGAGACAGAAGAGAGAAGAGACCCAGTCCAGGACAGGCAGAGGGGACAAGGGTGGGAGAGGGGGTAAGGGGGGAGAAGAAGTGAAAAGTTAGCAGCAACAGGGGTGCATCTGAAGCCGGCAGATGGGGGTCAGCAACAGGGGTGCATCTGAAGCCGGGCAGATGGGGGTCAGTAGCTCAGCCCAGCTTCTGGCCTCGGTGGGAGGCCAGTACTCACCAGAAGGCCCCTGGTGTGAGCTAGCCCCCACCTGGAAACTCAGAGGAGGCATCCACTAGCATCCTTCCCAGCCCAGAATCCCCACTGTAGCCCTCCCTGGTCATGTCCCCCAGCTCTGCATGCTCCTAACAGTAGCTGGAGAGCAGGCTGTATTCCCAGGCTAGCTCTCCCAGTCAGAAGCCCCTGTGTGTGTGTGTGTGTGTGTGTGTGTGTGTGTGTGTGTGTGTGTGTGTGAGCACACACACACACACACACACCCTCCTTACTTCTATATTGGCCCCTGGGCTGGTCTTTGGAGTCATGGTCTCTCCAAAGTATCACCAATGCATCACCTCCAATGGACAATCCATGGCACGAATCACAAATGCAGGTACCCGGTACCCTTTCCGGAACCATCTCTACTTTGGGGTGGGAATGTGCATTTTAAGCAGGTGTCACTACTGGGTGAGGGTGACACAGACCGAACTGCTCAAACCCTGTAACTAAATCCGATGACTCACCTGGAGTTTAGCTACCAGTGTGATAACTGAAAGGCCTTGATTTAATTTAAAAAAAAAAAAAAAAAAAAAAAAGCTGGGTAGTAGTAACAGCATCAGCCCACGCCTTTAATCCCAGCACTCAGGAGGAAGAAGCAGGCAGATCTCTCTGAGTTCGAGGCCACCCTGGTTTACAGAGCGAGATCCAGGACAGCCAAGGCTACACAAAGAAACCCTGTCTCAAAAAAAACAAAAAACAAAACAAAACAAAACAACAAAAGAGGCTAAGGCGAGAGTCTGGGCTACATAGTGAGACCTCGTGTCAGCAAACCAAACCAACCAACGAAAGCCACTATGAAGAAAAAGTGAAGGGTGTGGCACACTCCAGTGACCTGCCTGAGGGTCCTGGGATCAACGCTGGGCCTGTTCTTTCCTAAGGACCCATGGGGCCACCCGCAGATAGAAGTCTCTCTCCAGTACTCTGGAGCAGAACACTGCCTTCTCAAAATGAGCCCTGCTTACTGCAGCCTTCAGGACACAGAGAGGCTGCCACATGGCTGGTAACTATGTCCTCCTCCCTGGCCGGTGTACGAGTGGCCACCAGAGGTGTATATAGGATTTACCAAGCTTCAGCTGGTAGCCAAGGCTTCCCTTCCAGGAGAGTCAAAGCAAGCTGTGGATTCAGTAGTGTCCCCTCTACCGTGGCCCTCAGCGTCAGTCAGGGTCCCACCCCACGGCAATCTTTGTCCATTGCCATGGGCCAGGTGTGACCCAGGCCCCCTGGCTCCAGTACCTGGGCCTCAGAACAAACTCGAATCAGGCTCCTAAGTCCTCTCTGCCAATTGCCTTGGGTTCAGTTCTACCCAGGCCCACTTCTGCCTTAGTGTCCCCGTAAGGTTATATAGCTCAGAGGCTGGAGGGGCAGCTCGGCGGTTAACAGTGCTTGCTGCTCTTGCAGAGGACCGGGGTGCAGCTCCCAGCACCCACATGGTGGCTCCCAGCCACCTGTAACTCTAGACTGAGGGGTTCTAACGCCCTTTTCTGGCATGTATGGGTTCCTGCACACATGTGGTGCACAGGTGCATACAAACTGACTCCGACTCACAACCGTGCACATTAATAAAAAATGAAGCCTGGTGGTGGTAACACACACCTTTAATCCCAGCACTCAGGAGGCAGGGGCTCTGCAGACCAGGCTGGCCTCGAACTCAAGAGATCCGCCTGTCTCTGCCTTCTGAGTGCTGGGAGTAAAGGCGTGCGCCACCACACCCGGCTGCATTCACACGTTTATGGGGATGCATGTTTTGGGGAGTTCTTAGGAGCCTGCTTCCACCTAGGGATACAATGGTTGTTGCTCCACCCGTGATCCACTAAGGCAAAGGGAACGAGCTTGCAACTCGATGCCGCTCAGAGTTCCCCAGTCTCTGAGGGTTTCTGTACGTCCAGGTCACCTGCCAATGGTCCTCCGTGAGTTTTATTTTTTTTAAAGATTTATATTATTTTATGTGTATGTGTGTTTTGCCTGCATGTATGATTGTGCACCACATCTATGCCTGGTGCCCACAGATGTACCCATGGGGCACCAGATCCTCTGTGACCGGAGCTACAGATGGTTGTACACCACTGTGTGTGCACTGGGAATTGAACCTGGGTCCTCAGTGAGAGTAGCGATTGCTCTTAAGCGCTGAGCCACCTCTCCAGCCCCTCCCTCCACCCCATGGGTCTTGATTTTGTTAAAAGTAGCAGAACTTCCCCACCTCTGTGACGAGACAGAGGCCTCAGAGAGATTCAGCTTTCCTCTGGGAGAAGCAGGACACTTCTGGACAGAGGCCATGGCAGCACCCTTCCCCTGCCAGACCACACTGCACCAGCACTCATGCTGCTGAGGACACCTGTCCCTCCATGCTCTGACTCCGAGTCCCCTGTGGGGCTGGTTCAAGCTGGAGCTGCACACCCCGCTGGCTGCCTTAGCTAGGCCATTCTGGTGCTACCCAGGGACTAACAGGAACCGGACTCTGTGCTGTTACCCCAACTCTCTCCCCCTTGGGTGCTCATAGCTGCAGTTAGTACTAGTCCCTGGTCGCTCTGTTCCCTCAGTACTCTGGTGGTTCCCTCGTGTGAGGCATTAAGAGACAGAGTAAGTGGCTGACCTAAAAGAGGGGTCCGTGGCTTCGCACGGACACCAGGCCCCGGATTCCTCGGCTCTGGGAATGCAGTTCCCACCCCACCCACCTTAGGTCCGACGCACAGCGGCGCCTCTGTCATGTCCACTGCCATGCCCAGCCCTCTTGGAATTTCCTTTCTGCACCTGCGTCCCTGGTCCCCACCACTTCCAATTCTCTTCATCTCACCAGGTATGAGAGCTCCAAGGGTAGGCTTAGTGCCTCGGGCCTGTCATCCGACCTACTCAGGATGCTGAGGCAGAATCCACAGGTCAAGGTCTGCCTGGGAAACTGAGTGAGACCTTGTCACTCGCTGAGGTGGCCGGAAGCATGTGTGCACGCCGGAGCAGAGCCTAACAGGACCGGCGGTGTGGACGGAGCAGCCGGTGAAGGGCCCAGGGCAGCAGTGAGGGGATTCAGTCTGAGGTTTGAGGGTGTGGATTTAAAACTGCTATGTGTGTGAGCTATCATTAAATCTGCACTTTAGAAAGTCCTCACAGGTCTTAGAAAATTGATGAGAGGTGACAGTAGTCGCAGATGACCTTAGAAGACCATGAGTTTAGGTGGTGACACCGCCTGGTTTGGTTGTCCATTTTGTTTTTACAGTCCTGGGGGATCCAACCTGGGGCCTCATCCCTAGCAGGCAGGCAACCCTCCGCTGAGCCCAGCCTCCCCATATCTGCCACTTTACTCTTTTCCTTACTTAACAAGTCTCCTAAGAAACATGTAAGGCTTTGTCAGAAAGAGAATGTGTTTTGAAAGGACAGACCCTGCTACAGCACAAGGGGCGGAACGGCTGGCCAAGGGCAGCAGGGTGGGAAAGAGGCCCGTCCTTGGGTGGGGAGGGGCAGGGAGGGACCAGCGGCCCCCAGCAGCTGTGGGGTTTGGGGGCTGGCTGGTGGCTGTGAGGGAACTACAGCTGGAGAAGCCACAGGCTAAGAGGGCTGTCCTGTCCAGACAGTGGAGGAGCCGCCGACAGAGAAGGGGCGGAGGTGAGGAGCCCACCACAGAGGCAGGGTAAAGTAGGAAGAGAAAGGAGCCAGGTATGTGACAGTGGCCTGGCTGTGACCTCTGTCCCCTGATTGTCAGGGTTGATTTGGCTGGTCTGTCTGGCTAGGTGGGTACCCCTCCTTCCTCATAGCTCCATGTGCACCCCTCCCAAGGCTGCATGGTTGGTCCAAGAGGACAACCTCCCCATTCTCCTCCAGAGAAGACCATCCTTGGGCCAAGGGCATACACGGAGATGCACTCTCCAGCTCAAACCTTCGAACAAGCTTTTGAGGTTCATAAAGGAACCAGGGAGGGCTGATGGGAGAGCTGGGGGTGGGGGAGTACCAAGCCAGGCTTAGATAGATATGGGGGGGGGTTCTAGACAGCCACATGACCCAGAAGTAGGGAGAGAGCGCAAAGAGGCTGCCTGCATGGCCCTGGGAGGCCTGGCCACACCCTGGGGAGAGGTAGGAAGGGCTGTGGAGGGTGAGGCCCAGAATGTCCAAAGCTGACCCACAGGACAACAGGTAGCAGGGACTTCAGGAGAGCTAGAACACAGGCTGGGGGTGGCGATGGCGATGTGGAACTGTAGTGGGGGGTACATGTACATGGCGGAGGCCTGTCAAATGGCGTGGATTTTCATCCCGTCTGGCTCTTCACCTCTCCAGCTGAGGTGAGGTCCTACCTCAGACGGCTATGAACACAGACACTGCATGTGCCCGGCACAAGGAAACATCCACAGCCACCAGCTGTTTTTCTGGGCACGAATGAGGGGACTCCACTACCACGACAAGACAAGGGGTACCCACTGTAGTAGCAGAAAAGAACTGAGAAGATGTGGGTCTCACCAGATGGGCCTGGGGCTCCTGAGGAAGTGGGGGCTGGTCAAGAAAGGCTGGGGGAGGCTGACTGCTTGTCTCCCTGGAGCCAGCAAGTAGAGAAGGTTGTGTGTGCCAGGGCTATCTGGGGCCTGTGGTGGGAAGGGGTTTAAGGCAGCTGGGTCAGTCTTGGCTCTAATGCCACTGCTGTGCAGGCTGGGAAGTTTCTCTCCTGCTATAAACTGAACTGCACAGGCAGCCTCGGCCGTCCCTAACCTTCCACTTCTGAGCTTAGGGTCTCCAACTGGACAGAGCGAGGCCTCCCTGGGACCTCAAAGGGGCCTGGCACATAGAGGCTACTCAGGAGAGGTTCTGAACTGAGCAAGCGCACACTGAAGGGCTCTCAGCAGCTACATCCAGGGCCCTCCTCTACTCTCTGACCGGGCAGACCCCACAAGCAGGCCCCAGGGTCACAAGGACCATGGGTAAAGTCTGTCAACACCAAACCTTCAGAGGGAGCCCAAAGGGATGGCTGCAGGATTCCTACCACACCTCATCTGCCTTACCAAGTCAGCTGGGCCCACCAACCTGTGACTGAAAAGCAGGTGCCAAAGCAGCTTCTTCCTGAGCTGAGAGAGAATGGAAGGGCAGAGCAGGTGGCGGCCACGCACAGGCGCAAAGGTGGGCAGGAGGGTAAGACGGCTGTGGGACAGGCTGGCATGAGAAGCGACCCAGCCACTGAGGAGGGAGGTGAAACCGCCCGGGGCAGGCACTGCACAGGCAGGGAGCGAGGCTCCTCTGTCCTTGAGCAGGAAACTGGCTGGGAATTCTGGGACTCCTGTCTAAACCAGATCCAAAGCACCGAGGCTGCAAGGAGGAACAAGATGGAGGTCGGGGCATCATGGAGGAGGGACCCACAGTAACTGAAACCATCACTGGAGCAGTGGGGCCCAGCGGGGCTTGGCGTACGACCCTCCAGGGGCCTGGGTGTCCCGAATCCCACCCTCACCTGCTGCTGAGCCTGGATCCTCACGTACTCCGACCTCTGCTTGCTGTGTTTGCCTTTGTCTGGGCTGCCTGCTGGGCCCTGGGTCGCCGCCTTCAGCCGAGACGCTCCCGGAGTCACCACCTTCATGGGTGGCACACTGCCACCACCACTCTGTGGAAAGAGAAACAGGGCTGGGGTGGGGCAGTTCTGCGTGGCACTCTAGGGCTGGGTGGAGTCTCTGGGGTTAGGACCTCCGCAGGGAGGCCCTTGGAGGCCTGGAGATCCCTTCCCTGACTCCACATCAGCATCCAAGACTCAAGGCCCTCTGAGCCCAGGTTCAAGGCCTCCCTGCAGGAGATGATCAGGCTAGGCCTTGTCCTGAGTGAGAGCTCATTTGTGACTGTCCTGAGTGGCCCAGGGGCAGCTGGTACCCTCCTAGGAAGCTACTTTTACACGGAAGGCCCCAGTACCACTCAATGCCCAGCCAAGGACAACATCCTGGTCCAGGAGACAGAGCTGGAATTGGGGTCTCTAAGAAGAGAACATCCCCAGGTCCACACGACCCCCAGAGCAGAAGGCAAAAGGTGAAATATCCCCCCCCAGAGATGGGCACATCTGGCCCCCTGGCCACCCCCGTCATGTAACAGCCCTTCCCAGAGAGACTCTGGGGACCCCGAGGCGCGAGCGTGAAACAGCTGACAGAAAGACTCAGAGACAGGAGGGGGAGAAAGGGGTGGAGAAGAGGAGAAAGCTTTATTCTCTGGCTTACAGAGAGCAGGCAGGGACAGAGCCCACCTGGTTCCCGCCCAAGCAGCAGAGCTGAGTCCTGGGTGGGCCGGCTTCCCGGCCGCCCCTGGCTCTGCCCATAGGCCCTGGCCTGGAAACGGGCTCCTGGAGGGTGGGAGGCTGAAACAAAAGACAGTGGGAATGAGGGAGGGGGGCAGAGCTCCTGGGGCCTCACTCTCTCCGATCTGCAGGCCCAGAGACTGGAGAGGGAAGGCAGCGGGGGAGAAGCGGAAGGCAGCCACCTGGGGGCGTGGGGGTGGGGGCTGGGGGCTGCTGCTCGGACATTTCACAGTGTTGGCGCCGCCATCCCGCTCAGGGTGGCTTCCAGCTCCTGGAGCGTCTCCTCCAGGCTGTCCATGCGCAGCAGCTGGGTAGCATCCTGTCCTGTGCTGCCTGGGCTGGTGGCCTGCTGAGCTCTGCTACAAGCTTGAGTGTCACATGCAGATCGTCGAGGGGTCTCCTCTGAGTGGGTCTCAGCAGTAAAAGGCTTCTGCGTTTCATCTGGGGATGGTCCCCAAGGACAGAGAACTCCGGCTTCTGCTTTGTACGGGCTCTGTAGAACCGCTGTTTTATTTCTGGATAGAGAGCTGCTCCTGGGCCAGAGTGCTTCAGCAGTTAATCCTGGCAAGGCCTCTGGGTCATTCCAAGCCCTTCCACTGCCGGCCAGGGTCCGGGGTCTCGGTGTGGGGACTGTCCTGGGACCCAGTTCCTCTAAGCTGGTCTCTGACAGAGAGGGAGAGCTGGAAGCGCATTCTGTCAAGATGATCTGAGGGATACAGAGGACCCTGGGACCTGAGGCAGCCTGGGGGACAGAAAACGAGAAGGACTGTGACCCCTGCGGACCGAATCCTGAGCTGGGATGAGCCCACTTCCTTCCTCTCCCAGATGGGGAAACTGAGTCAGGGAACGCCCTGATGATGTCACCCAATAAAGGGGAGGCAAAGCTGAGCCTAGAATGCTGGTGTCTTTCCATCCCGCACAACCTATGGTCTCCTGCTTCCTCGGATCACTGCCAGCTGCGGAAGTATGGGGGTGCGTTCCTTTCCCATCGCCCAGGTAAACTTGAGAGTAAATCTCAGGCTTCATCCCATGCACAATGAGACAGTAACATGGGGTGCGCAGCAAAGTAAATGAGTCCATGAGGACACTCTATTAAGTGCCTGGCATCATTTGAGCAAACATAAGCTACTGGCTGAACCGAGCCAAATAATCGAGATCTTCTGCAGAGAGCGGATGCTGGCTTCCACCTCAAGGAGGGGCCATCGTCCTCATTCTGGGCTCTGGACTCACACCTGTGAGGCCTTCCTCGGTGAACTCAGCTATAAAGGGGAGGAGTCTGGCCACGGCCAGTCCCTGGGTCTCACACACGGGCAATGCTGCAGTTAGGCACCTGTTTCTGTGTGAGCACCTTGGCTACGGCTCGGGGCTAGACTCAGAGGCCTCAGGGACCCTGCGACCTGAGTGAATTCTGCTCTAAGTATCAGCCCGTGTCAGACACTATGGCTTCTCTTCAGTGCTTTCTGCAACCCCTGAAATGCCTGTCACTCTCCTTGTCCCCGATTCACAGGTCAGGAGCATTATGACTCAGATCTCGTCCAACCCTCGGCTAGCTAGTGGTAGAGCCCGGATCTGGACCCAGATAGCCTAGGTTCAAGTCCAGCGCTCTTTGCACTAAACAAACTGGGGGGAGACCCCTCCTACACCTCCCAAGGCAACCCACCCAGCCCCGCCACTGCTTACCTGGAAGTAGGGTGCACACAGGGAAGGCCGAGAGGGCCCCCCAGCTCGCCAGGCTCCTCTGCCTGACAGCGCCTCAGGATGCAGAGAGGCAGCCAGGAAAGGGGGCTTGCCTGCGGGGTCCCCTCAGGACTGAGCCCCAGAAAGGGGCAGAGCTGGGTGCTGAGGACAAAACCAGTCAGGAAGCGCCCCTCTCACACCGCTCAGCCCCTGAGGACGGCTGGGGTAGACTGCAGACAGCGCTGTCCACCTTCCAATGCCTGTCTGCACCCCCGCCAGAAAACCAAAGGCCACCAGGCCTCAAGCCAGGCCACAGTGCTGGTGGCTGCCACCATGGACCCCACTGTGGGCTGGGGAAAACCACACGAGGAAGGGGAGGGGTGTGTGTGCGTGGGAAGTTGAGGACAGAGGTCCTCTTACCCCAACCTGGCTGGGCAGAGGGAGAGCTCCCCCAGACCTTTCCACACCCCACTCCTCAAGCACAGTCCCCTGGACTGCAGACAGCAGGCCCACCCCCAACCATCCCAAGAGGAAGTAAATACAGCAGAAGAGCAGCAAAGGCTGGGTTAGGAGAAGGAAGAACTTCTCAGTGCTGACAGAGAAACCCAGCAGCCAAGGAAGACCACAGGCTTCCCTCATTCCAGGCTCCCTGACCAAGGCCGCAGGAATGGCCATGGGGCAGGGAGAGGCTTAGGGAAGCCACCCCCCTGGTCTGTCCTGAGCACCCCAGGGTAAGGCACAGATTTCAGTGAGAGAAGCAGAGCCCCTTCCTGGCAAGAGCAGCAGAGCAGGGCACAAGGGAGGGGACCAGGCAAGGTCTCAGGACAAGGTCAGATCGAGCTGGACTCTAAGTCATTTCCCGAACAAGATCCAAATGCCAATCTCGGCCCAAGACAACTCACAGGCTTTGGACCCAGCCTAAACTCAGGCTGTACATGAGAACAAAACATCCAAGAGCCAGATAGAATCAGGTCTGGAAGCGAACTTAAGGGTCACACCAGACACCCAAGCTGCAGTCTCCAGGGAAGACCCCCAACCCCCGGAAGCCTCAGGAAGGGACAAGTTGTGCAGCTGTGCGCTGCCCTTGGCATGTGCAGGAGACTGAGTCCACGGGCGTGAAGCTGGGGCAGTGGCAGAGGGGCTGGCGTGGAGGGCGTGTTAGCGGGTTAGCGTGAGAGGGGCGGAAAAGGAAGCTGTGGAGGAACAGGCAGAGAAGAGCCGTGAGAGGTGCGGGGAGGCCGGGGAGGCCTGTTACCTTCCATGGGGAGCCCAGAGCTGAGCCCCCAGGGGACCCCAGGTCCTGGGGGGACAGCAAGGTGGGGATCGGCTGGCGACGGGGCGTAGGGGGAAGGGAAGATACTGAACTTCTTTCAAACACCTGGGGAGCAGAAGGCAGGGGCAGGTTTGGAGGATGGGGCTCCAGTGAGGACCCAGGTGCTGGCTGAGTACCTAGGCACCTGCGGAGAGTGGCCCGGGATGGCATGGGCCCCGGTCTCACCCTTGGCACCTCACCATGGTCAATTGACCCACTGGGCAGTCTCTCGAGTCTCTCCTCCACAGGGCCCTGATATTCAGGGACTCTGGCGCGGGGCAAAGATTTCTGGGAACCCTATAAGCTGTGTCTTGTAATAATGCTAGGCCCTTTAGCATGAGGGTCTCCAAGAGTCTGGTCCCAGAATACCGAGGCACGAGGGTTTTGGAGCATGATCTGTCCTCAAGATGGCTTGGGAAGGGTCTCAGTAAGCTCGCAATATGCAGGTCTGGGGCTTTCAGACTATAATGGGTCTTTGGGTCTTTGAGGGAGGAGCTGAGAGATTATAATGAAAACTCAAACCTGCCAGGAGGAACTTTAGACTCTCCCTCTACTTCACAGTGGAGAAGAAATGGAAGCTTAGAAGAATGGGTCCCAGGGCCAGCCCTCTCCTGCCTGCCCAGGGCCTGCTGCCCAGCCCTGAGGAAGGCTTGGCAGGGAACTTGGCCTGGCTGAGGCCTTGTTCAGTCATGCCTGACCCACCTCCAGCTCGGCGATGATGCGCTCCTCATCATCTTCATCCTTGATGGCAGAGGCCATGATGGGTGGTGTGGAGGCAGGACGGGCCACCTCAGAGACAGCCCGGCGTAGCTTCACCTGGGGCTTCTGGACCTCCAGCTCCTCGGACTCGGCCTTCTGTGAAGCCCAGGGGTCTTATCAAGCCCAAGTCCTTCCCTCCCTCCATCAGGGACTCACCCCCCACCCTGGCCCCACCAACCCTAGCTCCACCGGTTCCCTCCCTGCCAGGAAGACCCACCCCTGACCCTGCCAGAGCCCGCTGTGGGACTAGAACAACACACAGCCCTAAATTCCAAGCTAGAAGTCAAGTTGGGTTGCACCGGCTGACTCCCATCCTCTCAGAGGTCATCTCTCAAGCTTAAAGCACCCCTGAACCCCACCAATTGGAAGTGTACCTTAATGAAGGCCGAATCTTTCTTGCTGGTGACCACCACCTCTCCAGTGCGAGTGGTGGTCAGGCCGTGGGAGGAAGGGAAACTCCGGCGGGGAGGGGGTGGCGGGGGTGACTTGGAGGGCTTCTCTGTGCGGTATCGGGGCACCGTGAGCTCATCTGTAAGAGGTGGGGATCTGGAGTCAGGGACCCACCACAACAGTGTCCCCGAGTACTCGTTCCTCCAGGAATGACCAAGAGGACGGACGGCTCAGGGAAGAGGAAGAGGAGGCAGGACCCCTCTCTTTCCCTTTTCCCATGCCTGCCCCCCGGCTCATCCAGCCCCACTTTCTCCAACAGCACTCAGCTGCTCAGTGCGGTCTGGGAGCCATGAAGACTGCAGCACCTGACAGGCGCCCTGCCCTGAGCCGCTGACCCAGCATGGGCATCCTAACGTCCCCGGAGGTTCACGGCCACATCCAAGCCTGGGACTTTGTGCCGCTCTGGTCTGTCTCGTGGCCACGGCTGTTCCTCGGCCCCACCAGACTCAGAGTTTCAGCCTTTCTCTGAAGAGCCTGGTCCCACTCACCATCCCCCTTCCTCCAGCCCGGTTTCCATGGCAACCTACTAAAAGGTCACTCAAACCATAACACCCTCGCCTTTGATTCTCCCGTGGCTTTCCACCAACCCAAATAGTCCTAGTTCCTAGTCCAGCACCTTCCACCACCTCTCAGCCTTGCTCTGCTCTAAGGCCCAGGGTGAACCCTGCTCTGGCCAAGCGGCACCTCCCTGGCACTTGCCACTCTTACCCTGGAAGGTGCACTCACGGCTGGGAAGTGCCTGCTTGCTCCTAAGGCTCCACTGGAAAGCACTCTCCTCCCTTCCAGAACTGCACAGCTCCAGCTCGGGAGCCGCACTTAACCCCTTTGTTCTAGGGACGCATTAAATGTGGCCTGGGACAGATTACGTAACCACTTGGAGTCTGTCCTCTTTGTGAGGAGGGAAAGACTGTCTGCCTTCTTCAGTTGCTGCAAAGTCGTCAGGACTGACCCCCAGAAGGCATCATGTAGTAAGCGCCCGACAAATGTCACAGCCTGTCCCACCGCTACATCCTAAGCACAGCCTGTAGAGACCGCTCAGAGGTTAAAGGTGCCTGCTGCACAAACCTGATGACCTGAATTTGATTCCCTATCAGAAGGAGAAAATTAATTCCCACAAGGGGTCCTCTGACATGTATGCACTTTCACACACACACACACACACACACACACACACACACACACACACACACACACACACACACTAAGATAACTAAAAATCTTTTAAATAAAAAAAATTCTGGGGCTGGAGAGATGGATCAGTAATTAAAAAGCACTGGCTGCTCTCCCAGACCCGGGTTTGACGCCCAGCACCCTTGTGGCAGATCATAGCCATCTCTAACTCCAGTTCTAGGGGATCCAACACTCTCGGGCCTCCTCAGGCACCAAGCACACACGTGATGCACAGACAATACATACAGGCAAAACATCCACACACGTAAAAATATAAATTCTGAGCTCTCTGGAGCACCTTGCACCGTCAGCGTCCCTGGAAGGAACGCATGAACCATGATGGCCGTCCCTCTTGTTCAGATGTTACCTCCCACCATCCTGCAGGCTGGGCATGACATTCTGGTCAGGGCCCTGTCATACTGCTCAGCACTGCACTGCTCAGAGCAGACTGCCTCTTCCCTCTGTCTCTCTGTCTCTCTCTCAGGCATCACTCTCCTTGGATGTTTCCCTTGCACGAGCCTTCAGAAATAGTGGGGAGAAAACCTGGTGGACTCCAGTTTACCCTGTCCTTCTGTGTCCCGGTCCCTCCCGTGATGGCTACTGGCTAGCACCCCATTTCTCCAGCAGCCCAGCTACCATGATGCTCACTCCTAGTGCCTCCCCTATAAGCCATGCTCTGAGGATGGGACCTTAAATCCCCATACCTGAACCTCTTCTCCCGCTGGGCTCTGTCCGGGGGGCTGCCTTCTGACCATGGGGTGCCTTGGGGGGCTTGTGGTCTGGGGTAGGGGTGGGTCCCGGGTGGGCCTTGCTGGCACAGTCCAGGTCAGGGATGGCCTTGAGCAGCTCAGCCTGTGTCTCCTCCAGCAGCCGGTTGATGTCCTTGGCACTGTATTGGGTCAGGGCTGCCCGCTTCTCTTCCCAGTCTCTCTCTGCAGCCTTGAGAGAGGAAGCAGAGCTGGGGTCAGGACTCCTGCCCATGACGCCCTGGGCTCTGGCAATCAGCCCCTTCCCCAGCCACATGCACTAAGAAGAGAACTTCACGGAATGTAGCCCCTCCTACTGGGTGCTACACACTGTCCCTGTAGCTTAGAGAGACCACTTTCATTAAATACAACATTATTAGGTTTATTCCTGGATGTTCCATTCTGTTTCATTGGCCACCCAGTCTGTGTTTATACAAGCACCATATTGCTTTAGTTATCATTTTATAGTATACTTTCTATGGAGAAGCGTAAATGTCACCAATATTATGCTTTTCAGACTTCTCTGTTCCTCCTCCTAAAGGGCCCACGTGTGTTCCTTCGGTACCTGCCATTCCAGGTGGCAGCAAGAACTGTGAGCCTAGCTTGTGCCCCGCCCTGGCCCATCACCTCAACAGACACAGCTTTGTCCACGCTTCTCTTCCCGGGAGCATCCAGGCCTTTGGTGGGGTTACTGCTCTTTGGGGTAAGAGGGGCTCCGTCAGCAGGCCCACTCAGCTCGTGGAGGTTCAGTGGAGGACTCGGGGGTGGCATTTCGAAGTCCAAGCCTTTGCTGAAGTCTGTTTCAGCTGCCACCTTCTTGGGAGACTGGCTCAGGAGATTATTGGGGGGTGGCCACACA
This sequence comes from Peromyscus leucopus, assembly GCF_004664715.2. Classification (NCBI taxonomy): domain Eukaryota; kingdom Metazoa; phylum Chordata; class Mammalia; order Rodentia; family Cricetidae; genus Peromyscus; species Peromyscus leucopus. The sequence goes on along the minus strand of NC_051086.1, from coordinate 95,043,922 downwards.
CCCTCATCCACTTGCCTAGGTAGGGAGAGTTAGGAACAGCGAGTGAGGGATGGGAGCCTCTGGAGGGGACCCTGCAGATGTGAGGGGGGCTCTGTGATCTTCCAGGAGAGAGGGGAGAGCCTAAGATGGGGTGTGAGGGAGAGCCGAGGCATTTGCATGCAGGGGTCACAGGTCAAAGTTGAAGGGATCTCGCTGGCACAGAGTGACCTCCACGGAGTAAGGATAAGGGTCAGGTGTTCCTATGGGTCTGGGTCGGGTGTGCAACGCCATGGGAAACTAGAGACCAAGGAGAGAGTGACCTGCGGATCTGCGCCAGTGTGTCCGTGACGCCCCGGCAGCGCTTGAGAAGTCCGTCGAGGCGCTGAGGCTCCTCCTTCAGGAACTTCACCGCTTCCACCTCCACACGCAGCACCACCCGCATCTTACTCTGCAGGCCTGGGAAGTGGGCTGAGAGGGCAGGAGGAGTCAGCTGGCTGGGAGGGAGCACCGGGGAGTCGGCACACTGCAGGGAGCACAGCGGGCCCCCTCAGGGTCACCCTCGCCAGGCAGGCTCACCCTTGAGCTCCGTTAGCGTCTCCCCCAGCTGCTTCAGCACCAGCGCCTTCTCTTCCAGCTCAGGACCGGGCACCAGCCGGTGGTTATGGGCCACATCCCTCTGGATCTTCTCCACTGACTTCTCCAGGTCACTGCAGGCACAGAGAGACCCTTCTCAGCCCCTCTGGCCCCAGCCTAGCCCCCTGAAATTGAGCAGCTGGAAAGAAATTATGCCACCAATCAGATCAAAATTAAAAGCTATAGCCAGGTGTAATGGCGTACTCCTGTAATCCTAGCACTTAGAAGCCTGAGGCAGGAGGATTGTTGAAAGTTTGAGGCCAGCCTGGGCTACATAGTAAGACCCCACCACACACTCAAACAAAACATAACATTAAAAAAAATTCACAAAGTCAAAAGCCATCCACCAGGCTACAAACCCAAGGGAAATCAGAAATGCTAGACCTCAAAGATGGAATTTTCACACAGTTCCTTAAGAGGTACCCAGTCCTCCCCACAAGCCCTAATCTAGGGGAACGTCAGCTTGCACCTCTTTCCCTGTAATGTGCAATCTCAGACTCTAACTCTTCCACAGAAGCAGTGAGAACATGGAGGCCACACAGAGCCTTGCAGAAGCCTAGAGGCAGCTGTGTACGTCTGAGGCACAGTCATGTCCATCACCTTTTGTCAAGTGATCCTGCCACAGAGCCTTTCACCTTGAGGCCAAAACTGCCTCAGGTTTTCAGCCGGTTTATCGTAAACACTATGATCTCATATATTCCTAAAATGTAAATCAGGAGCCGAGCATAGCAGCATAAATGTGTAATCCTAGCACTTGGAAGGCTGGGGGAACAGGATCCCAAGTTCAAGGCCAGCCTGGGCTACAGCTGTCTCAAAACAAACAAACAAACAAACCAAAAACCCAACAAAAGCAAACCAAGTCTTCACTCTCTGTGTTAATTTCTTTCTTTCTTTCTTTCTTTCTTTTTTTCTTTTTTTTTTTTTTTTTTTTTCTTTTTTTTTTTTTTTTTTTTTTTTGGTTTTTCAAGACAGGGTTTCTCTGTGTAGCTTTGCACCTTTCCTGGATCTTGCTCTGTAGACCAGGCTGGCCTCGAACTCACAGAGATCCGCCTGCCTCTGCCTCCCGAGTGCTAGGATTAAAAGCGTGCGCCGCCACCACCCGGCTGTGTTAATTTCTTAATGTGTGGGTGAGAGGGGGCCAAGGATGCCTCAGTGGGAACAGTGCCTGCTGTAAGCATGAGAAGCTGAGTTCAGATGCCCAACACCCATCTGAAAGGGGGCAGCAACAGACCAGTCCTGGGGGCTCACTGGCCAGTTCCAGTGCCTCCAAAATTAAGGTAGAGAGGTTGGAGAGATGTTTTAGCAGTTAATGAACACTTGTTGCTTTTGCAGAGGACCTGGGTTCAGTTCCTAGCACCCACATGGTGGTTCAGAATCCTAACTCCAGTTGCAGGGGATTCAACACCCACTTCTGACCTCCCTGAACACCAGGCATGCACACGGTGCACATACATGTAAGCAAACATACGCATAGAATAAAATACATAGATCTTTTAAAAAAGTGGAAAGTAATAGACATGATATCAACCTCTCACATTCATGTGTGCACCCACAGACATGTGTGCACTCACAGCCACATATGTATACCACACCAGCACAATCTATATATAATAGATAAATAAAAATGAAACCCTAAGTGAAACCATCATCCTGAGGCTAAATCCCAAACTTAGCTCTACAGTCGGTGAGCTCTGAGTCTTTTCCCTTCTCTCTTGTCCCAGCAGAAAGCTCTTGCACAATCACCTAATGTCCCTGGGCTCTCTGGGCCTCAATCTTCTCACTCAAGAGGAGTGTGCCGGGGCTGGTGAGCTGGCTCAGCAAGGAGGCACACTTGCTGCCAAGCCTGAAGACCTGACTTCCATCCCCAAGACCCACATGGTACTGGACACGCACACTGTGGCACTCACATACACAACCCAATAGATAGATAGATAGATAGATAGATAGATAGATAGATAGATAGATAAATGTAATTTTTTTTACAGGGTATCAAAAGTTCCTGGCTGGCCTAGAACTCACTGTATAGACTCATGTGGTCCTCCTGAATGGAAAGTACCACTATACCCAGTCTAAAAAGAAAAAAAAAATAGGAAAAGAAATGGGTCTGCTAGGCATGTCTCCCTCGTGGCTACTGTGAGGACTAAAGCAGCCAGTGGTCCCTGGAGACGACTTGCCTCTCTCTCTCTCTCTCTCTCTCTCTCTCTCTCTCTCTCTCTCTCTCTCTCTCTCTCTCTAACTCCACACACACAACTTTCCCTCCTTACTTCTGCTTAGATCATTCAGAAGTTCTCCAAAGTCCTTTCAAGCGCTGCTCTCTCTGGCCCTTTAGAACACCACAGAGTACTGTGGTGGTATTGTGTTCACCAAAAATATTGTTACTCTAATAAAAATATCTGGGGTCAGAGAACAGACAGCCACTAGATACAAAGGCTAGAAAATGGTGGCACTCACACCTTTAATCCTAGCATCCCAGAGATAGAAATCCCTCTGGATCTCTGTGAGTTCAAGGCCACATTGGAAAAAGCCAAGCATGGTGACACACGCCTTTAATCCCAGAAAGCCAGCCTTTAATCCCAGGGAGTGGTGGTAGAAAGCAGGAAGATATATAAGGCGTGAGGGTGAGAAACTAGAAGCATTTGGCTGGTTAAGCATGTGGCTGGTTAAGCTTCAGGCTTTCGAGCAGTAATTCAGCTGAGACCCATTCCGGATGAGGACTCAGAGGCCTCCAGTCTGAGGAGACAAGACCAGCTAAGGATCCGGTGAGGTGAGATAGCTGTGGCTTATTCTGTCTCTCTGATCTACCAGCATGGACCCCAATAACTTGCTTCGGGTTTGATTTTATTAATAAGAACTCTTAAAATTCCTGCTACATCTGGCGCCCAACGTTCGTGTTACGAATTCATGAAAAAGCTGTTTGCCTGTGGCCTTGTGAGCCCCAGCTCAGGCCCGAGCTACACTCAGCCAGTTGTGGTGGCGCACACTGGTAGGATTTACTGAAGAAGGCAGAGGCAGGAGGATCCCGAGTTTGAGGCCGGCCTAGGAGGCTTGGGAGAAGCTTTGGCCCGGACTGAGCCACAAACAGTGGTGGGACCATGGAAGCAGTAGCTACTGCTCCACGTTGCCAGCTCCTTCTCATCATGTTGGTGACTGCGGTGATGCTGCTACCTGGGACAAAGGGTTTACTGCTGCTGGTTCAGAGAAGAATTGCCAGGACCATCGTGTTACAAGAAAGCATCGGCAAAGGTCAGTTTGGAAAAGTTTGGCAAGACAAATGGTGGGGAAAAATTGCTGTGAAGATTTTCTGTTCTAGGGAAGAATGTTTATGGTTCCGAGAGACAGACATTTATCAGACTATGATTGCTCCAAACCACAGAGGAGGCAAAAAAAAAAAAAAAAAAAAAAAAAAAAAAAAAAAAAAAAAAAAAAGTCTGCAGGAAACCATGACCATGCCTAACAGTGACTTTGACTTTGAAATCTTCAAAAAGATGACAGGATTCTACAACGATGATTCCACATGGACTATGATAAAGCCATTAAGCCGATTAACACCATGGAAAAATCGACTTTGGACTACAAACTGATCAGAACAATTTCGAGAGGACTAGTTGAGAAGATCCAGCCTGACAGACTACTCAAACAAGGACTTGAAACAAGCCCTGAACTTTCCTTTTATGCAGAGACTGGACAAATGATACAGGACTTGACAATTAACCCAAAAAATTTCTTTTCAAGATTCCCTAAAGATATCTTCACCCCTAGAAAGCAAAAAAAAAAAGAGAATATAGATATGAGATAGATCATTGAATCTACTCTGAGAAAAAAAAGATAAAGAAATAATAGGATAAATAGGTAGATCATTGAATCTACACTGAAGAAAAAGGGGAAGATATAAAAATGACAAAAGGTAGACTACTGAATCTATTATGAAAAGAAAAAAAAAGAATATGGATATGATAAGATAAAAAGGGAGATTATGGAATCTACTTTTAAAAAGGAACTACTTGTTTTAAATAAGATAAGTAATGAAAATTTTTTGGTCTGAGTTTATCAGATGTTACTGGACTGGACATTGTTAATATATATAATGGAGTTTTCATATGAATCTGTCATGTTAATGGACTAGACATCATTAATGTAAGTTTTGGCTGTATATATTGTATATACTTATTGGATAGTTTTTTCTTGTATTAGTTATAAGCTTTTTTTAATTTTAGACAAAAAGAGAGGAGATGTGGTGGTATTGTGTTCACCAAAATATTGTGTACTCTAATAAAAATATCTGGGGTCAGAGAACAGACAGCCACTAGATACAAAGGCTAGAAAATGGTGGCACTCACACCTTTAATCCTAGCATCCCAGAGATAGAAATCCCTCTGGATCTCTGTGAGTTCAAGGCCACATTGGAAATAGCCAAGCATGGTGACACGCCTTTAATCCCAGAAAGCCAGCCTTTAATCCCAGGGAGTGGTGGTAGAAAGCAGGAAGATATATAAGGCGTGAGGGTGAGAAACTAGAAGCATTTGGCTGGTTAAGCATGTGGCTGGTTAAGCTTCAGGCTTTCGAGCAGTAATTCAGCTGAGACCCATTCCGGATGAGGACTCAGAGGCCTCCAGTCTGAGGAGACAAGACCAGCTGAGGATCCGTGAGGTGAGATAGCTGTGGCTTATTCTGTCTCTCTGATCTACCAGCATGGACCCCAATAACTTGCTTCGGGTTTGATTTTATTAATAAGAACTCTTAAAATTCCTGCTACAGAGTACTCAGCTTCGAGTAATCCATTTACCTGCACGCACACACTAACTGCCATGTTAATTTCATCTCAGGTCTCAAGAAGAAGCCCTTCCCGTCTCCTCACTGAGGGTTGGGAGTCTTCTGCCTCCCAAACGCGAGGCTCCTCTTTGCTGGCTTGGGGACTTTCTGTACCCACTAGCTCAAAGCAGGCAAGAACAGTGTCTTCTCTTGTATAATATTAGAAGGGTCGACCTTAATATTATACTTGCCAGGGGCTCAGGAAAGAAAACTAAGAATGGCGAGAATTATTTTAGGGAAATGAATCTAAGTACACCAAGCTCTTAGTCCATCTTCTTTATTTCTCTGGGATAAAATGCTACCTACACAGCTCAGTTCTGCTCTGATGTCTAGCTCCATTCTTGCCTGATTGCTCTCTACCTTTATCTACTGCTCCCTCTAGGTTCTATCTTAATGCTCTCGTCTTAATTCTGCCTCATCTAGGTCCTTCTCATCTTGTTCTTACCCTGCTCGTACTTCCCCATCTGGCTCTTCCTCACCTTCCATCTCGTCCACATGTTCTCTCTGGTCAAAATCCTCCTTATCCCTCTCAGTTCTCCGACCTCAAGTTCTGCACGCCTCTCTTCCTCTCCATCTCCTCATACCTCTAAGTTCCATCTTCTCTCTCTGAAAATAAAACTGCCTTTTTGTCCCTTTGACCCCTATCTCTCCAAGCTATCTCTGCTCCCGCTGTTTCTGGCGAGTGTGCTTCGTCGCTAGGCAACTTAGCCAGGCAACTTTCATCACAGCTAGATGCACCTGCAAGTTGGAACCCTTTAGTTCTGAGTTAATTGTTAAGGGTGGGTCTAAAGCTAGAGATAAGACTTTGGAAAGGAGAAAGATAAGCTTAACTGGCACATCCGCCAGACCTTCTCAAACAGGTAGTCTGTTCTTAGAGAGTGCAGAGGTATCTCTGATAAGGTACTCTCCTCCATCTGGGGATGGCCCTGGCCAGATGCTGCCAATGATGATAATTACAGGGAGGCTTGAACTGGGGTTCTGGCTGTGCATAGCTGTCAGCGCAGGAGATTATCTAAATATTTCTAGAAGTGGCTACATAAGGAGTTAGAGGTCCATAAAGTCAGTAAGGCTGTAAGAAAGGAGGGTCCGAGCTAAATTGTGCGAAGCTATTATTTAATATTACTTATTACACCTGACCTAGGCGGTGTCTCCTTATGAAATTTTCCTTAAATCAGGAGAGTAGCATGTGGTGGTCTGGACTGTTATTTCTGTTTTCTTGAAAGTGGCTAAGGGAGATATCTGATTCCAGGGGAAGCCTTTCCTGAGGCTATTCTCCAAATACCTGGAATGTGTATGTCCAAAGAGTGATCAGTCCACATTGTTAGCAATTCTTAGGGAAAAGTCAATTGGGAAAACTATGAAGGCACACATGATTTTCATAACAGAAGACAGCTGATATATAACAAGCCAAGTAACACCAAAAGCTCCTTGGAATTTGGCTTCCTCTGAAGGAATTCCCTGATCCCTCCAGGTAGTGACTTTGCCATAAGCAGCTGAATTCTTATGATGTATTCCTGCGGCCCGCAGCTGTCCTCTTCCAGTTTCATCTCTGGAAAGCACCCAGCTCGGTGCCTGGTTTGCAGCAGACACACAGTCAGTAATTGTGGGAAGGGGCTGGAGAGATGGCTCTGTGGTTTTGAGCACACAGGGCTCTTGCAGGGGACCTAAGCTGGATTCCCAGCACCCACATCAGTGGGTTCTGACACCTCTGGCCTCTGTGGGAACCAGGACACGCATGCATATACCCACACACAGACACAGATGTTATATTTTTTTAAATAATTTTTATAAATTAAATACTTTTAAATTGTCAAATGAAGTGAGAAAGATGGGTAGGTAAGTCATCTCAGTCCTGGACTTGGATCAGTGGCATTCCTTACTCATATGCAGGACTTTATACACAGTTCTGGCAAGTTCCACCCGCTGGATTTCAACTCAACAGGGCAGGTGCAAATGACTTGAATCTGTTCTACCATCTGATCTGTCTGCTGTCTGCTCTCTCTCTCTCTCTCTCTCTCTCTCTCTCTCTCTCAAAGTTCAGTGTCATCAACCCAGCTCATCAACATGCCTTAGACATCGTCATCCAACCAGCAGGTGAAAAGACCAACCAGGACAGAACCAAGGGCAAAATCCCGAGATTCATCACCACTGGTTAAAGAACTACTTTGCATTAAACACTTCCTGTTCATCAGGTGCCACATCAGTCCTGTACATCCATTTCCTCATTTTAACCTTAAAATGGGTCCTGGAGGTAGGAACATTACTTCCAGTTAGCACATGGACAAACAGTGGTTCAAAAACTAAACTACATTTCCCAGCTTTCCTTGCAATTAGAAGTGGGCATTCAACTGTGGCCTATCTAGTGAAATGGAGATGGAAAGGACACACGCTGTTCCCAGATCTAGTCCATAAAGGCCTCCTATGCAAGCCCCCTCTACAGCCTTTCCCTTTCTGGTTGGTTATGAAGACCATGATCTTCTGGGTGATTTTGGAAGGCACAGGCTGAACATGGTAGAAACTCCATCAGCCTGGATTCCTGACTGATTGCCTATGAGAGAGAAATTTGCTAACCCATCTAGTGTTTTCTAAGACAGAAAGATCTGTCTGTTTTTTTTTTTTTTTTTTTTTTTTTTTTTAAAGAAAGATGTATTCACTGAGCTTTAGGTGTGTAAGTATTTTGCCTGCATGTATGAGTACTGTGTGCAGGCCTGGTGCCCACAGAGACCAGAAGTATACATCAGAATCTCTGAAACTGGAGTTACAGATGGTTGTAAGCCACCATGTGGGTGCTAGGAACTGAATCTGGGTCTTTTTTCACTACAAGAGCAATAAGTGTTCTTAACCCCGGAGTCAGCTCTGTCCCCTTTAATTAAGTTTTTTTTTTTTTTAAAGATTTATTTATTTATTATGTATACAGCATGTATGACTGCAGGCCAGAAGAGGGCATCAGATCTTGTTACAGATGGTTGTGAGCCACCATGTGGTTGCTGGGAATTGAACTCAGGACCTCTGGAAGAACAGTCAGTGCTCTTAACCTCTGAGCCATCTCTCCAGCCCCCCTTTAATTAAGTTTTTGAGATAGGATCTCAATATATCCCAGGCTGGCTGAAGATACGCAGCTGAGGATGACCTAGAACTGATGATGGTTTTGCCTCTACCTCCCAAGTGCTGGTTTTATAGGCTTACACCACCATACCCAGTTTAATGTCTTTGACTTTAGAACCATTAAATGATTTGGGAGCTTTTTGTTGTAGCAGCTGCCTTAAATAAATAAGGGATCCTAACTGAGGTTTGACCTTCAAAAAGGGGGATGGCAGAGGCTCTGAAATGAACTAGTTCAAGGTCACACAACTATTCTGTGGCATAGCAGTATCTACTCCTGTGGAACTTCAGCCACCGGCTCCCATGTGTCTCCCTTCCAAACCGAATGATGTCACCTACCCGCTGTCCCACCCAGCCCTGGCTCTACCACATAGGAAAAACCAGGCCTTTCCCACAGCCAGCGATGGGTCAGCAGACACTCAGGAGTCAACAGGCTTCAGTCAGCAGAACAATATCCAGAGAGAGCCCAAGCCTTTGGCTAGACAGACAGGTGAGTGAGCCCAGCAGGAACAAAACCAAAACCCAGGCTCAGCTGCCAGCAGGATCTCAGAAAAGAGGAAAGAACAAAGGAAAATGGACATGAGAGAAAGAGAAAGAGGGGGAGAGAGGGAGAGAGCGAAAGAGAGCACAGGCGAGCACATAGGGGCTGCAGGGCTATTGTGGGGCGGCTAGGGCAGGAGGCAGGAATGGTTCTGAAGGCCAGACCAGAACCATCACGAGGCCCAATCCCTGCCTCAGTCAAAAGAGCCGGGTGCCAGGCTGGAGATCGGCATCTCCTGAGTTCTCTGCAGAGAGCAGTCTGAGTAATGGGTGTGATAAGACAGAGGGTGAGGACTCCCAATGCTCCTAGAGAACTAAGGCCCCTAGGAATTCAGAAACCAGACACTCACGAAGACCAGGGCATAAATCAGTCCTTTTATCTCTTTTGCCTCCATGCTTTGATGGTTCTCTTAATTTCCCTTTAATGTCTCGGTCTAACTCCTTTTGAAAATCCTGGCCCAGCTCCTCTGTGCAGAATGGAAAGAGACAAGGGACAGGGAAGTGGGGAGCCAGAGTCCCTGGACGAGAGGTGGCAGCAGCTGCTTAGAGATCTGGCTGTGGCCGATCTAAGTCACCCCACCTGGACATGATGGAGGGCTGGGGTTGCTGCTGCTGGCTTATTTCAATTACTGCATCTCAGCGGCATGGTGTCACAGGACTACAGGACTCCTTGCCTTAAACATTGCCAAGACACTTACCAGGTTTGCACGGGCCCCAGGCGAACTGTGACCTCCTCACGAAGCCCCTGGAGAGGTCTCCAAATATGACTTAGTAGGGTAGCACCGTCCCACGGCTCTCTTGGCTCCCTGGTCTCAAGCCCCTTAGTACAAACCAAGCCCTCAACTGCTTCAGAAAGAATTGCAAAAAAAAAAAAAAAATCTCAGTACTGATGAGGACGCTGAGGCATAGAGAGAGGGGCAGCAGCTGCCTTGATCACATAGCCTTGATTCTGGAGCTGTCTCTGGATCCCCTATTGCACTGTGTCACTAAAAGGGACCACCAGGAGGGGTGGGGCCTTTGCCTCAGCCCAAGTAACTCAGGAGAAAAGGCTGCGGTGGATGGCGGCGGCGCAGCTTCCTGAATGGACGCGGGGAAAACAGCAGCATCTCCCTTCCCAGGTGCCAGACAATGGAATTGCGGCCAGACAGCCATTTGCTAAATCTGGATCAGACTGTCTTCTGTTAACCCTTCTGTGTCTAAGCACTCGGAGTGGGTCGTTCTCTGTCCCTCCTCCTTCAGGACTACAAGAGCCCAGCTGCACTGGGCTGAGGAGGGGGGGGGAGGGTTTTCCTTGACTCTTGGTCTCAAGGATCAGGGTGGCAAAGGGTCAGCGACCACCTGGGCAGGTGACGACACCTCTGACGCGCCACCTTCTTGCGCAACCCAGGGGTGAAGTTGCATAGGTCTTAGGTCATAAGGAAAGCAGGCAGAGGTCAGAGGGGAAAGAGACAGCTGGCTTCATGAGAGTAGGCTGCAGGCCACAGGAAGCAACACCATGGCAGAGGCGGGCACCAAGCCAGAAAAAAAAAAGTCGGGAATTATGCCAGATGGCCAAAGGTTTGTGGGTCACGGAGAAATCAGGCCACAGTGGAGGGTGAAATCAGACTTCAGAACAGACCAACCAACGTCATCTATGATTTCGAAGCAGAGGAGCTGCGCCTCCCATGCAAATCAGGCTGGGTCACCCCCACCTCACCCCCCTCCGCGCGCGCGGGGGCCCAGCCTCACTTGAGCTGCTGAGTAATGAGCTCCTCGTCATTGAGGTAGCGCAACCGCTCCTCCTCCACCAGGGTGCGCTGCCGCTGCAGCGGGTCCTCCTGCCGCCGCGCCGCCTCCGACACGCGCATGCTCAGCTCCGCCTCGGTGCGCTTCAGCAACGCGCGTACCGACTCCTGGTTCTGGAGCTGCGGGACGCAAGGAGGCCCTCGTGGGCAAGGATGCACGCGTGGACCGGGTGGGAGGAGGACGCACGTTGCTTGGGAAGGGCTGGCAGGGGGCAGCCCCGTGCAAGCAAAACTCCACAGAAAGACTGGGTAGCTGGGCGAGCTGCCGCGAAGACGTGGCAAGATAAAGACACAGGGGTCAAGGGCTGAGTTGGGGGAAGCCAGCAGGAGATCCGGACCGAGGATGATAGGGCTCACGGAGAGGGCAAAGTTATTATGGGTTTGGCTCAAGTTATAGCAGCATGGCTGTGGCTGCGGCTGCGCGCAGCAGCGGAGGGTGGGACGGCCGGGAGCGGAGACCAAGATTATATTCTGGAGGAGTACAGGGGCAGGAGAACGGGATGAGAATTGGTGTGGCCAACGGGTGGCACTAGGTAGGACCCCGAGGACAGTGTGACTGTGTCGCTATGGCCCAAGTAGCCCTGAGTGGAGACAGGGCCTGGGGTGAAGGACTCAAACCCTGTGGTTGGTAGGGTCTGCCGCTGTGGCTGCGACTGCAAGATGAAGGTCCAGTTCCGAGCCCAAAGGACGTGGGTGGGCGAGATCTTACCCGGGGCCCAGATGGCAGCTCTCTGCCTCCCCCTCTCAGCCTGTCTCTGCTCATTATCCTCACCTGACAAGCCCTGAGCCCCTCTGGAGGCGGCGGCACAGGGATGCCAGGCTCCTGACAGGTGGGACCATCTGCCAGGCAGGGCAGGACAGCCACTACAGGCTCAGGCAGGAGGAGCTGAGGGGACTTGGGGAGTACTGATGTGGAGCCTGAAGGAGTTGGGACAAGCCTCAAGGGATGGTGCATGGGGGAGGGAGAAGGGGACTGAGGGTCAGTGAAGGGTCGAGGCTCGGTGAGTGGACCAAGATTTAATGAGGAAGTGGAAACCGGAAAGGGAAGAGAAGAAAGGGGCCCGAAGAAAGACCACTTAACCATGCGGGACTCCACCAGAGCTGGGTGGTGGGGGATGGTGGGGCGGAGCTGGGGGAGAGGAGTTAGAGCCCCTAGGTGGGGGTGCGGTGGGGGTCGGTACCTGGAGCTTGCGCAGCTGCTGAAGCTGGCCGCGCAGGTCGCTAGCGCTGTTCTGTAGACCACGCAAGTGCAGCTGCATCTGCAGGCGGCTGACGGCAGTGGGCTGCCCTGCAGGGGTGCTGCTGGCCGCGGGCGGGGGAGGGCCCGACACCGGAGTAGCCCCACTGCTCCGACTACCCGATCCACACGCTGCTGAGAGGGACCAGAAGGATGAGCGAGTAAGGGAAGTGGAGCAAAAGGTGAGGGGAAGGAGCCATCCTCTCTCTCTCTTCCTGGCCCCACACCCAGGCAGTGAGGCACGTGGCTACGACTGTCCACCCGAAGTGGTGGCAAGTCCTAGCGCAATTAAAGTGCCTGGGCTAAGTAAGATGGCTGGCTACTCATTTATCTGTGGAAAGCCCCATGACGTAGCTAGTAGCCCAGTTTAAGGATTAGCAAACTAATCCTAAGACTCTGAGAGGAAGAGAAGGGTCACTCACGTGCTGAAGGGGTGGCTGCTCCATTCGAGCCTTCGATCTTCTCACTGTGACAGCAAGAAAAGAAAGTGGTCACGGGAGCTTGGGCTGGCCTCAGACCATCAAAGCTGAGGGGCCTCAAATGTCACCCGAGCTCCCTGATCTTAGGAGAGAGCCACAGAAAAGGGAAGTCACTCAGAGTCACAAAGTAGACACAGGCAGAACTGAGTCCAGAGCTTCTAATGTGGCTCACTGCCCTCATCCCTGCCTCAAGCCCAGGCCCTGACTGTGGTATTGGGGGAGGGGCTCTCACCTTGGGGTCTCAGGCTCTGAGCCTCGCAGTAGGGCACTTTGCACCAGCCCCGTGAGGCTCGCGATCTGCTTTTCCATGGCCTCCATGCGCTCCCTGGGGAGGAAGGTGGCTCTGAGCAAGGGCTCCGGAGAGTTTGTGGCCCCACCCGCCCACTCCTAAGATTAGCAGCAGCCAGAGGGCAGCTAGTCTTCCCTTGGCGGCCACACAGAACAGGAACCCAGAGCCAAGGACCCAACTCCTAGCTCTCCACGGCCTCTCTCACCAGAGGGCACACTGACGCAGAAGGATTGCTGAGTTTGAGTAGCCTGGGCTACATAGCAAGACTCCCGTCTCAAGAACACAAAACACAAACACAAAAAGCCCAACTCCTGCCCGTCCCGAGCCTGCTCCAGTGAATTTCAGCGGGGCCCTGTGCTGGACAGCGCTCGCTGCAGCCTGGGCACAAAAAAACGGCTGAGTCAGCACTCCATTTTCCCTCCCGGTAAACCGAGGCTTGGGGAATAAATACAAACTTGGGTCTCTACTGCCATCACTTGAGGCTTCACCCATCCATCCAGTGTCCATCCCGCCACACCGAAGACACTCTGGCTACCCGCTGTGACCTAAGTCCAGAGAGAACCTGCACCACCACCACCACCACCCGCAGTGCCTCCTCCTTTGAGGTCCCCTCACCTGGTCTCTGTGTCCTTGGCCTGCACCGGCGGCCCAAACCCTACTAGGGAGCGCTCCCCAGGTCCAGGGAAGAGCTCAGAAGGCGGCGCTCCGGCCGTCGAGGCGCTCCCGGTGCTGCGGGCCTTGCCTCCGGGACTCTCCGCAAAGACCGACGAGGAGCCCGAGTCTTTGCGGAAGGACTGGCGCACGGGCGAGCCGCGGCTGGGCGGCCCCGAGTAGGGGCTGTGCGGGGGCGGGGGTCCCCCAGAGGGCGCCGACACATCGGCCAGCTTCTGCGGGGACGAAGGCGGCAGGCGGAAGCCGTAACCATCGCCGTAGAGCGGGCCGCCGGCGCCGGCCTTGTAGAGCGAGTCCTCCAGGTCGGACTGCAGCGCGGCGGCCGAGTAGGTGCTGAGCGAGCGCACGGAGCCCCGCTTGTACAAGCCGCCCGCGCCCGGGTAGGCGAACGGGTCCCCCGCCGCGGCGGCCAGGCTCAGGCGGCCCTCGTGCAGAAGCCCGTAGGGATCGGCGTAGAGGCCCTCGCCCTTCACCAGCACCATGCCGCCCGCCTTGCCCGCCAGGTCCTCGTCGGGCTTCACGTCGCGCCGCTCCAGGATGGCGCTGGGGCTGGGGCTCACGCCCTGGCTTGCCGGGGCGCCTCCCAGCCGTTCAGCCGCGTGGTGCACCGGACTGCCGGCGTAAGAGGGCGGGCGGCCCCCAGCGTAGGAGAGGCGTGAGCGCGAGGGCGAGCCCGACGGCAGTCCCGACGGCAACCCCGATGGGAGCCCAGGAGGTGGCGAGCTGGATGCGAGGTGCGATGCGGGCGACAGGTTGTTGAGGCGCCGCGTGGGCGACGACTCCCGCGACGCGTACACCATCTCTCTCTGCGCAGAAAACAGCCCGAAAAGCCCATGGAGCCGGTCACAAAGGGGACTTCTTTCGCCTTGTTTGAGGAGCCGGCACCTCACCTTCTCCCCCCAATCAGGCCTAGGAAGCCCCCTCTGTCCTGTCTCCTTCTGTCTCCTCGGCCCCTTGCCCATCAGTACTCCAGCTTGGGAGTAACCCGGCAGATGGAAAGACATCAGAAAAGCAGCCCTCAGCCCATCCTTGATGGGGACCAGGAAGGAGAAGAGAAAAAGATGTCTCTGGGGGAGAGGCCTTGAAGTCTCTAACAGCCCTTTGGAGAAGTCTTGAACGGACAGTGAGGGAGGCCACAGGTGAGCAGTGGGGTGGAACTTCCCACAACCTCACAGCTATACCAGGACAAGCCTGTCTCAGCCCCTCGGTTCCCATCTCGGAAACTGTTGTAGCTCCATAGTCTGCCTAGATTTCACCTGCCCAATCTCACCAGTGCCCTGGGCGCCCCCAGACATACCCGGAGGTCCCCGTTGGTGAGGTGTGAGCCAGGAAAAGCTGCGTACAGTGGTTCCTTCCTATAGATCTTGATAATACTGCGGTCCTGGATATCCCTGTCAGGTAGAGAGGGGCAGAGGGTCACCATGCGCTCCCTCTCCCTAGCTGGCAGCAGCTACTTCGGGCAAACAAGAAGGCCCTGACACCCAACCCTTTCCTAAGCTCAGTGACTCCTGGTGCCTGGGGGGAGGGGTATCCCTGCCACCAGCAAGCAAGCACATGGGGGGGGGTGGCAGAGAGAGAGAGGAAGGGAGGGAGGGGGGTCTCCACCTGTCCACTTCCATGGCTTCCTGCCAGTGGGAACCCGCAGGACTGGATGATTTAGCAGAAAGGGCGGGGCGCTAGGGCTTCGGGAGAGGAGGCAAAGGTGAAGAGAGGGTGCACAGTGATCTAGGGAAGGGCCACCAGAGGTCCGGCACTCTTCAGAGGAGATGTGTGGGAAAATCTACCCAACCCCCGGGGCCTCGCCCACCGGACGTCCTCCAGCTCGTAGAAGATGTTCCGAGCTTCGTCTTTGATGAGGATGGCGGTGTTGGGCGACTTAAGCATGCCCATGGTGAGCTTCTGCGGGAACATGTGCGCGATGAGTGCGTGCAGCGTGTCCAGGCTGCTGACCTCATGCGTGATGTGTACGCGGCGCGTCTCCTCCCCAAACTGCAGGAACAGGACCCCTGCGAAGGAGACGCAGCCCTCACGGTCACTGCCTCCATCAGCTCGCCTGGCGCCAGGCGAGTGCGGTGAGCCCTCGGGAGCGGCATCAGTCCCACAGCGGCAAGGTCTGAGGCCGGAGGCTGCCCCCGAGTGCAAGTGCACCCACGCGCTCCTCATGCCGCCGGTTTGCGGCCCGCCTCTCCAAGCACCCACCGACCCCAGGCAGCTGGAGACGCGGAAATGGGGCTGGGGGCAGGAGCTGATGGGGCAGAAAGTGAAGGAAAGTCGGGGAAGTTGGAGAGGCTGGCGACAACGCCCGGAGGCGGGGGGGGGGGGGGTTGGGGGGGTTGGAAAAAGCCTAGTAGAAAGAGAAAAGGGCTGAATAGAGGGGAGGCTGAGAGAGCATCAGGGCCAGCAAGGGTATGCTAAGGTCTAGTAGAGGAGAAAGAAAGAGCGCCGAGGACAGCGAGGACTTCGAGGAGGTGACTGCCGCTAGAGGAGGGAATGGCAGGAGATGGGGTAGCAAAGGGCGGGAGGAGCCGGAGGGAGGAGCTGTGGCAGGGCCTGAAGATGAGCAGGCTGGGCAGTACCTGGTGAGCGCAGCTTGGTCTGGCTGGCAGAGCGGGAGAGAGGCAAGCTCTGTCGGAAGCGGTTCATCCTGCTGAAGCCCAGGGGCAGCTCGGCCTCGGACATGGTCTCCAGCGACTCAGCCGAGGCGTAGGACAGCTTGGCTGCCTGGTCTGCCAGCCCTGGCTGGGCTCCCTGAGTATGGCGCGAGCTGCGTGTCTGCAGGGGCAGGGCAGGGCGAGAGGCACCAGGCATGAGCCCCCACCCCCATCCCTCGCTCTGCCACTGCCTCCATCTGGGCCACAGAGCTCCGGCCAGCCAGCAACACACACACACACACATTCAGAGGAGGGTCTCCTGGGTTCCAGACTTGCTGGGCAGCTGCAGAAAAGATCCCCCAACTCTCGAAGGCCTTGGCTTCCCTGGGACACCCTGAGGTAGGCAGTGGGCAAAGGACTCGGGCACCCTGGGAAGCCGTACAAGTGCCATCTGAGTTGGACCCATGGGCACGCCTGCTATTTTAAGCTTCCAGCGAACAACAACAGCGTAAATTTGTCACCGAGGTGAGCAGCAGAATTGTTGAGCAAATTGGAGCATTAGTTCCAGACATTAATTAAGCGGCGGGTGTGTGAGCGGCGGATTTATTCTTCATGGAGTTGTGGGGGGAGGGCTTGGGAATGAGAGACCCCGGGCTTTCAGCACGGGGAGGTGTCCATGCCCAGAGTTCTTGACTTAGAGGATTGTGTAACTGGGGAGAGTCTCCCAAACCCTTGAGTCAACTGAACCACAATTGAAAGTAAACGGTACACTCGGTTTCCATGCAAAGCCAGGTGGGATACACAAGTGTGCTGTGCGGACTCCACCCCTCCTTGGGATACAAATACTGTCCCACAGCCTGGTTGGCCTCCCCTAGCAATGAGTATGACAGCCCCTTCCCTAAAGCCATAGCTAAAAGTGATCTAGAGCTGAGATTGGGAAGGATGTCACAGATAGCTCGGAGATCCCTAAGTTCAATTCCCGGTAACCCTTCCCTGAAATAAAGGCCTGGAGCTGTAGCTCAGTGGGAAGGATGCCACAAGACCTCCTGACCACCCCTCCCACCACCCCACCACCGAACCCACCCTCCTCTCCTGGGAGGTGGTGTCTCTCCTTATTTCCATTGTCTTTCTAGATCTTACTTTTGGCTGTCACCCAGGGCCACAACCTCTGCCATGTGCCCCAGTTCCCACAATAAACCCAGCTACTATATAGATGCTCCATGGTTTAGATTGTTATTATTATTATTAATTTGTTTCTGCTTGGTTTTGTTTGTTTTTCAAGACAGGCTTTCTCTGTGTAGCCCTGGCTGTCCTGGAACTCACTTTGTAGACCAGACTGGCCTCAAACTCATAAAGATCCACCTGCCTCTGCCTCCTGAGTGGTGGGATCAAAGGCATGCACTGCCGCCACCACCACACCGAGTTTAGATTGTTGTTGTTGTTATTATTATTATTATTATTATTATTATTATTATTATTTGGTTTTTTGAGACAAGGCTTCTCCATGTAGTTTTGGTTCCTGTCCTGGATCTTGCTCTGTGTAGACCTGGCTAGCCTCGAACTCACAGAGATCCACCTGCCTCTGCCTCCCGAGTGTTGGGCTTAAAGGTGTGCACCACCACCACCTGGCCTGTTATTATTTTTTGAGACAGAGTTTCACTGTGTAGCCCTGGCTACCTGGAATTGGCTAAGTAGACCAGATTGGCATTGAACTCATAGAAAGATCTGCCTGCCTCTGCCTCCCAAGTGCTGGAATCAAAGGCATTCTTAACCATGCTCAGCTCTCATTTACATTATTTAAAGGAGTAAGATAATGAATCAAATCTATATCTTTCTGTGGTATGTGCATTATACATACAAATGTAAGCTTACTGCCATGAGAAAAATTAAACATGTTGTCCAACTGTACTTAATAGTCTTATTTTCACAGGCAAGTATGTTGGTGCATGCCTAAAATCCGAGCAGAGAAAAAGCTGAGGCAGGAGGATAGCCATGAGTTTGAGGCTACACTGTGAGACTGAGTCTGAAAACAAACTAACACAAATAAACTTATTTTTAGCACTTAAGTCACACAAATCACTTGAAACCATCAACACTGCAGTCTTAGGGCTGAGAAATCTCTTCCTTTATTTCTTTCCTGGTTTTTCAAGGGGTTATATATATTAGCTGTTCTGGAACTCACTCTGTAGCCCAGGCTGGCCTCAAACTCACAAAGATCAGCCTGCCTCTGCCTCCCAAGTTTTGGGATTAAGGGCGTGCACCACCACACCTAGTTTAAGAGAGCTTTCTTTATTCATTTTTTTCTTTATTCATTTTATTCTTTTATGAAACCGAATTTTGAATAATTGGGATATATTACTTATACAATTAAAAAGACAATAGCAAAGGCATCTCTCTTATGTTTTCTGTTTTTGAAACAGGATCTCACTATGGAGCCATTACTGGCCTACCAAGTACTTGATATATAGGTCAGGCTGGTCTCAAACTTGTGTCTATCCTCCTGTTTCTGCCTCCTGAGTGTGGGATTACAGGCAAGACCACTTCTCCGAACAAACACCTCTAAAAGGGAATAATTTATTCTTCTGTCCAGTCCTTCTTCCCCCAAATCCTGATTATCCCTTAACTAATCTCTGCCTTCCTATTAAAGCCAGTTTAATGTTTCATCCAATTAGCACTCTTGGAAAGGGACAGCACAGTGGGAGAGCATCTTCCGACAAGCCGTGTGCCCTGTGGTCCTCAGAGAGGCCTTGAGAATGTGGGGCCATGGAAAATCAGACTTGGGGGCTTCGAGCCTCAAGCTCAATACCTTGACCGGCAGGGAGAAAACGGGTCTTGGAAGGAGGGAGGTGGTGTTATGAACTGGGCCCGCTTGGGAGATCTTGTGTCCAGACTTCAGAGCCTAGGCTTCAGTTCTAGGCTGACCAACGGAGACAGAGGCCCCTCCCACCTCATCCCCAGAGAAGCCGCGGCAGTGGGCAACCTACGCAGGCGTGAGGGAGTCTGCATCAAGCTGGTGGGCATGGGGTTGCCAGGCAACTGAAAGGTCAGTGGTTGCCAGGCTGGGGTCGATGAAAGGCGACAGAATGAAGCAGCTGGCACAGATGAAGGATAGGGGTGGCCACTAGGTAGAGTGGGGGACACAAACGAATGTCAGGAATACGATGGGGTGAACTGCATGAAGAGGGCAGGACCCTGGGGATGGCTGGCCACAAATACAGGAACTCTAGGGAAAAGAGACAGTCACATCCCTTCCTCTGCCTGTTCCTGCCTCCATCCTAACCCATGGGCACCTTTCCATTCTTTCTACTTTTACAGAAAACCATAAACCAGCAGTGGTAGTACTCGGGAGGCACAGCCAGGTGGGTCTCTGTGAGTTCGAGGCCAGTCTGGTCTACAGAGAGAGTTCCAGGACAGCCAGGGCTACACAGAGAAACCCTGTGTGTGGGGGGGGGACTCCAAGGAGAAGGAAACTCTATTAACGCTTCTGTCTGCTCCCTGGCCTCCACCAAGGCAGAGAAAATGAAACATCTAGAAACCACTAGCAGGCATGTCCAACTTTTGACATGGCGTCTACCAAATTCACAGTTGACAACTGAACAAAAGTTACAAAAAAAAAAAATCACAAAATAAATCTTAGAATGTTTCACATAAGCTCATGATTTGGTGTTTGACCGCAAGGACAGCCACATTTGGCTGCTGGTCACAGGTCAGGTGTCCTGGCTAAGGAAGGTGGCAAGGGAAGGAAACGGGAATTCAACCTGAACTTGAATAGAGGACGGGGCTGCCGAGGGAGGCATGAGCTCAGCCATTGGACCTGCTCCACCCAGGAGCGAATGAGACCTGGCCTGAGACCAGGCAGAAGGAGCCAGGGCTAGAACAGTGAAACCAAGGTCTGGGCTCCCAACAGCTCTCTACAGACTTGGGCAGAAGCACCAGAGAGGAGGATCCACAAACTCTCTTTCCAGGATTCACAGTCGCTTAATCATAATCTATCTGAGTGGAAGGAAGCCTGGTGCTCCAGACTTCCCATGGAAGCCTAAGGCGACTGGAGCACCCAGAGGCTGGCATCAGGTCGGCAGCCATGACTCTGATTCTGATGAAATCAGCTACCAGGTAAAGCTTGCTAACAGGACAAACTGCCTCAGACAGGCATTCTTCTCATCTCTTCAATCTTTCAACAACTCTGAATTAGCCCTGATGGCACATGCCTGTGATCCAGCAATTCTGGAGGCGGAGGCAGGAGGACCACAAGCAAGGCCTGTCTGAACTACAGACGTAGCCTGGACAACTTAGTGACATCCTGTCTCAAAATGAAAGGTGCTGGGTATGGTGGCGCACACCTTTAAACCTAGCACTCAGGAGGCAGAGGCAGGTAGCTCTTTGTGAGTTTGAAGCCAGCCTGGCCTATATAGCCTGTTCCTGGCCAGTCAGGGAGACTTTATCTCAAAAGCAAGCAAAACAAACAAACAAAAACAATACCCCTGAAGAGTTGCATGCTCAAGAGCCTGGATTTAATCCCCAAAAGGGGAGTGGGGGGACCCCTCTATGATGAAGACACTGTTCACCTTCCAAAGGAGAAAATAAAGCCCAGAGGACTGTAAGTTACAGCTGGTCACTAAGCTAATTAGTATCAGGTTAGCATTCACCATCGGGCCATCAGACCCGCAGGCCATGCATTAACCCTCTCCTTCCTCCTGCCCCATCCAGAGAGGCAGGCTGACAGGCAGATACAGGCTTCCATGATTCTCTGATTCAAAGGCTACTTACAGAAAAGAAATTGTTTGCACCCAGGACACCTGGTCAGTCTGGGTGACAGCCTGCTACCCTCTCATAATGTCTGCGACTCCAGGGACCACAGATCCTCCTATATGATAAGCCACAGCAGACCTTGTCTCACCCAGCTCTGGGGGTGGGAACCAAGGAAGATGGAGGGAGTGCCTAAGGGACACCATGGTATCCTGGGAGCTGGGAGAAAGAAAGCATTCCAGCTCTCAGTAATACAAACTGTTCAGAGGCAGTAAGAAGGCATCCATTCCCCAGACCTGGCCCCCAAGGTGAACAAGTTTAAGGGTACAGGACAAGTGTGTTGCCTGGCCCTGACATGGTGGGAAGTAAGAAAGGCAGCCATGAGAACTTCCTTTGAGGGACAATGTGAATCTAGGGTCCAGGGCCCACGGGGAACTCATGCATTTGGGTTCCTGCCTCCGTCAGCTGACTCTCTAGGCTGAGAAGTGTCGGGAGTCCTTCTCACTCCCAGCAGGCTGGGAGAGCTGGGGACTTGAGCATCTCTAGACCAAACCTCCAGCAGAGGTGGCAAAACTCCCATTCCGGATCCATAAGCCCCTGGCAGACAAACCCAGACTCTCCCCCAAGCAGCAGCCATAGCCAGCAGCCCCAGGCCCACCGCCCACAAAGGAGGGGGCCCCCTGCAGACGCACACCCCAGTGCAAAGCATGTGCAAGCCAGAGGTGGGGGGTGGGGAGTGGGGGGGACAGGA
The DNA here is from genome assembly GCF_004664715.2 of Peromyscus leucopus. Classification (NCBI taxonomy): domain Eukaryota; kingdom Metazoa; phylum Chordata; class Mammalia; order Rodentia; family Cricetidae; genus Peromyscus; species Peromyscus leucopus. The sequence goes on along the minus strand of NC_051086.1, from coordinate 95,022,310 downwards.
CATGCAGTGGTCACAGAGGCAGAAGCATCGCGCACTGACCTTGAAACTCCAGTAGTTTGGTTGCTGATGGGAATAAGAGAAGAGATGGTTATGAGGAGGCTACCAGGGAAGCGGGCGCAGGGACAGGACAGAGGTCTGCAGTACACAACCCTGGGTCATGGGCCTCCACCCTCTGGGGAACAGACAGTAGGCAATGCCTGTGCCTCTCAATTCTCTCCTGAGGCTGGAACATTCCGGTTCACCAAGGATGGGCAGGTTCTGGGTCTGCTGGTGGGGGAGCGGGATGGAACATTCCAGATGTTTTAAGTGTCTTTCTAGCCATAGTAACTGACCTCAGAGAGAGCTACCGGTAAAGGAAAAGCAAAGATGACTGTGAGGCAGCCAAAGACTCTCGGGGAGGGCAGTGAGAAGTCTGGGCAGTGGCGGGATCTGAGAGGTGGCGGCACTTGGTGTGGGAGGCCAGGTAAAATGTCCCAGAAAAGATGGCATTCCAGCTTGGTCAGGAAAGCGAAGGGCTGGAGATGGGGGAGAGGTGTGGTGAGCAGACCCACATAAGGCTTCAGGAGGTACCCTGGAACAGGCAGGGGGACTGGGAAGGAGCAGATGGGAGTGAGGGGTCAAAGGCGGGGGCCAGACACTGGGCAGTCTGCAATGGGAGCTGCAGCTACAGACCAAAGTACAGAAAACACGGCAATGAGTCCGCGCAAAAGGAACAGGACTCCAGTAGAGCTAAGGACAGGGAGTAGATGGTGGCAGCTGGGACCAAGGCCAGAGCAGGCAGGCCTGTGTGCCAGGATGTGCAAGGATTGTGGAGGAAAGTGGACCATTGCCAGTGACCTCTGGCACTGGGCAGTGGCTGGGGAGCCGGGGCAGCACTTGGAGCTACGCAGACAGCAGAGAAATTGTAAGGGGACCCTGAGGCTTCTCCTCACTCCCGGCAACCCAGGGTCGCCCTGCCCTCCCTAGAGACCGGAAGGTCCTTCCAGATGGTTAGTAACAAAGAAAGGACAGCCCTGAGGGCGGGCTGGTTCTTGGCAAAGCAGAGGGTACCCTGCTGACCGGTGCCAGCCTCAGCAGGAGGACAGATCCAGCAGATGGCCTGATCCCAGGGTGCCTGGCAGGGGCAGACAAGATTCCCCAGGCCTCAGAGCCAATGGCCGAGGAGAGGGACCTGGAGGCTTCCCGCTGGGAGGACACCATGCTGTGGTGCCCTGTGCCCCCTGGATGTGTTGGGAGCAGGGAGGAGCTGGGACGGGGCTGAGGATGGCTACTGCTGGGTACAGATTTCCTACTGATGCCAATCTGGATCTGGACTAAAGTTTGCCACCACACTGCACACATACCTGATCCACAATCCCTCTCTCTCCCAAATTACTGGCTCCAAAAGATGAAAAATAGCCCCACATTTCAGGCAGAAAAAGGGGTCAGCAAAGGCTGTATGGACACAGGGTACCCCTAAGGTGACAAGGGATGCCCTCAGATACCACAGGAAGGGGCAAGGCTTAAAGACTCGAGCCACGGCTTCTGTGACCTTGGACAGAAGGGGAGGCATGGAGAGTAGACTGAACGGAGACATCAGAGCCGGGCTGAGGACTTGGAGAGGTTTATGTTGAAAGTCAAGTCTGCAGACCAGAAATGATGGACGGCTCTGCAGAGAAAGCCTCATACTCCCTACGCACCCCACAGTGGGTACAAGAGCCATCCACATTGTTCCCGCCAGGAGCTGGTAGACTCAGACACATCCTTGGGTAGACAAGGATGTCACAAACATGCCCAGAACAACAAACACACCCACCAAGGTGCACAGCACTAAGGGAAGCCACGAGAAATGGCCCCAGGAACACACAGCAACTCAGACACATCCACACTGAGACCCGATTCAGACCCACATGTACTTCCAAAAACCCTAGCTAGCACTATGCCCAAAGACACAGAGGGTCTAAGACCAGTCACACCACCCTCAGCATACCACAGAGCCACAGAGGCAAGGACACCCATTCACACACATACACAAATTCTAGCTGCAGAAATAAACACAAAACAGTACACAAGGGCCAGCAATACAGCTCAGTGGGGCTTGCGGCCAAGCCTGGTGATCTGAGTTCGATGCCTGGAGCCCACATGGTGGATTGAGAGAACCAAATCCCCTATGCTGTCCTGACTTCCACACACATATACCATGGCAATCAGACTCCCCCCCCCCCATACACACATACTAAGTTTAATTTTTTAACATCAGAGCAATGTATGGAGTACACAGAGACTCAGAGAAAATGTCCTTTCTCTGCTCCCCTCTACGAGCAGGGTCAGGGCATTTGTGGTACCTCTAGCCAGTATCCATTCATTGGTTATGATGGCCCCATCATTGTGAGTCAGGGAGATGATTTCCTGAACCGAGAGCAATAAAAGTTGTCCCATCCTGAATTTGGTCACCTGTCTCAGCACAAGGGACTCAGATGACTGAGGTCCAACTGGTGTTGCTAGGAGATGGGCAGGCCAGACCTGGCTAGAGCCACACTGACTAGGCCCCACTGTGGACTCCAAGCTTGTACACACCCACTGGGCAGCAGCTGGAAGACTTGGGTCACAAACAGGCCCAAGGGAGATGACAGGGTGGTGGTACCAGTGTTTGGGAAAGATCGTGCTAGCTCTGGGAAGGGAACAAATGGAAGAGAAGCCATGTTTGTGTTTGGGGGACTTGGATGGATTCATGACACTGCCATTCAGCCCTGTAACTTGCCGCTCTGAGTGCCAGAGCCTTCTCAAGCAAGCCCCGCCTCCTTCCATGGTCCTCTCTTCAAATGGGGAAAAGGGATCCTTTCAGCTGGTCCCAGCAGGAACCAGGTACACGGTCTCCCAGCAACTCTCTGTCCTGGTAGGGGAAAATTGCAGCGGGAAGAAGTCCCTGGGGAGATGGGCCATCATCCACCCTTCCAGGCGTTAACCCATGGGGCCTTCCCTGAAGATAGAAAGCAGAGACTCCTCCTCGTGGTGCAGGAGGGACACCTCTGGTCCCTACCCTGACCCCCTTCCTAGTTGTAGATTCCTCGGCCTGTGCCCAGCACAGTACCCGGTATGTAGCAATACCCTCGACAAATCTGTGGCAATGAATAAATGCCAATCAAGCAAACCAGGCAAGGCCAGCAGGCAGGGGGTAGTTCTTCATACTAGGCCTGGCCCCGCTCCTTCCAACTCCTGGCCCCGGCTGTTCTGAGCCTCCCCCCACCCAGAATGACACAGGTCTAAAAAACCCCTGAAAGAATGAATGGCAGGGAGCTGAGCATAGTGGTCCACGCCTTTAATCCCAGCACAGAGGCAGGCGGATCGCCGAGAGTTCGAGGCCAGCCTAGTCTACCAGGAGAGTTCCAAGACTGCCAGAGCTACATAATATAGAGAGACCCTGTCTCTAAATAAATAAATAGATAGATAAATTAATAAATAAGGCAGAGACAGAAGGGACCCAGGGTCCCTCTTCCCTTCACTCAACAAAAACATCACCAAAACCAAAACATCTCGAGGACGTGCAGGGAGGCTAGCCTCCCCAGAACTCAGGGACCGGGGAAGTAGAGCTGCACTGGGCACTGGAGAGAGACTAGCGGGACCCGGCGCGGGTGGTGAAGGCTTGCCGGAGGTGAGGCAAAAACAGGAGCCAACCAACCATCCCCCAGGACCAAGCTCTCAGCCGTGGGGGAGGGGACTTCCCCCAGGGAGCCCAGGAAGTAAGCTAACTGCCCTAGAGTGGAGGAAACAGCTTTTTCCCTCCAGGGCTGAGGAGTTAACCTCACCTCTCCAGGAGTTAGTCTTGGGATTCGTCTCTTCCCCTACAGCGGGGCCTCCTCCGCCCACTCCAGCCCTTGAGGGGCGGGACGGGTCCCCACGGGCACCTTACCTCAGCTCCTTCCCCTTCCCCTGGGCAGACATCCTAGGGTAGGCTAGGTGTCCGCATGACCCCTCCTTGACCTCAGGCCCCAAAGGAGCATCCTCCAGAGAGGAAGGCAACCCACGAGTCGCACCCCCTTCCTTGATCCCCAGACTGACGCACACACCCACCTCCCAACTCCTGCAAATCCAAGTCCACGGAAACGCCAGCTCCCAGCCTAGGGCTCCGCCACGGGCCCGGGTGGCCGCCAGCCTGCAGCCGCCACGCCGCACACGGCCCTCCCCTAGGGGTTCGCAGCCCTGCGGAGGCTGAGTGTGCGAGAAGGGGGTGCGCTGCGGGAGCCGCACGGCGCCCTGGGCCGGGGCGCACCCAGGGAAGGTCATGACTTTCCGAGGTTGGGGGAGGGGGCGCCTGCCGCATTTGGGGGAAGGGGCCGACCCACGTGGAAGGCACCTGCTGCGGTGGGGAAAGGGAGGGGGCGTTTCTCCGAGATCCGAAGGGAACTCGCTGCAGCCGCGCGCCCCGCACCCCTAGACCAGTCCTCGGAACCGTGGATCGGGACTCGATCTCCAGGTCCCCGCCCCCCCCTCCTCCTCCGAACCCCACTCGGCTACCGAGTCCCCACAGCCGCTCGCCCTTACCTGCGGCCACAGGTGCACGCGCGGAGCCCGGTCCCGCGTCGGGGGGGGGCGGGGAGGGAGAACCGCCCGCTACTCCCACCCGCGCAGGCTCTCCCCTCCCCCGGCCGCCTCCGCAGCCGCCGCCGGTGCCCTTTGCTGCAGTGCGAGAGCCGCCGCCGCCGCCGCCGCCGCCGAGCGGGCCCGGGCCCCGGTCGCCCCGGTAACCGCGACTCCACCTGGCGCCGCGCGTTGCGCTGCCGTGCGCATCCCCTCTCGGCCCCCTCCCGTGGCGCGGCCCCGCCGGCGCAGCCCCGCCGAAGAGCCGAGGAGGCTGGTGGCTACGTCGCCGCGGTCACCCGATACGCCGGCCCGCCGCCCGGGACTCGGGTTGCAGCAGGAGGGAGGGAGGTTAGAC